>NW_015781810.1:0-1185 GCF_001515625.1 Sinocyclocheilus rhinocerous | reverse complement strand
CTCCGCTCTTCTCCATTCCCTTTGCATCTGCCGCTCTGTCCACACCTCCCTCAGCTCATTTTCTGTCTATCCATCACATATGCAGAAAAGGTTCTTATAAGCCCTCATAATCTTTAATCAAAAATCACCACAGCAAACAGAAAACAATCCAATGATCCAATCAATTCCCATTGGACAAAATCAAGCCCCATCCTACATTTTTTTGCCGTTTCATTTGGGTATATGTCACAGTAGGCAAAACAAGACAATCACATTTCATTTGTAAAAAACAAAAAAGAATTTTTTTTCACTTTCTTTGACATTTTTCATAATTCTGTAGTTTCATACATTCATCACCCCCAATGATTCTCCCCCATTCTCACATGAAGAGCTTCCTATGGCAATTGTTTATTGCACATAATCCCTCTTGAGGTATGTTTCATAACACAAACTTTAAGTGCTAAATGGTTTATCTCAGCTAAGATTCACACATAACACAGGACTGCAAAGTCATGTAAGAACATGTTTCCGAAATTTGACATAACGTGTGTAACGCTAGTTTCAGCTTATGTTAAAAGAGCTATAAAGGCCTCCACACTTTCCCTGATTTAAGCGATATATTCCAGTGGCAGTGTATGTTTGCTTCACTTGGTAAGATCTAGTCATGTTAGGTACCTTAATGAAGAGCCGGATGATTCCTGTGGCTTTTTCAGAAATATAGTACCAGAAGGAGAGTTTACATATGGCACTAGACTCCTTCCACACAGAACTTCTCATGTGAGCTTTATCACCCTTCAATCCCACAGGAGTGGCTGCCAGATATACAAACTGGCCTGTGTAGAGAGAGACTGACAATTATTAACATCCATGTAATAGCTTTCATATCATCAGGCGCTCAAACCTACATCCTGGAAGCATTAGTTAAGATTTAATGCCACACACCTTTGCAATTTTGGCTGGGTCACCTTCCTAAGAACTCAATTTAGCCATCTTGCAACTAACAAAACTTAACAGACTGATAAAAATCTGCATGCCCACACTCCTGAAAGTTGTATTGTGCAAACTCCACCTCTTCCATTGATTAGGAACACAGAGCAAGGATTTATGGGCATTATCAGTCTAAAAAGCACGGATGCAAGAGTATTTCAAATATTCACTGAAAATAGTACACTAAGGCAATTTTGATGTGGTATTTTTAATGTAACA
>NW_015781809.1:0-1185 GCF_001515625.1 Sinocyclocheilus rhinocerous | reverse complement strand
ACACACACACACACACACACTCTGTCGCACACACACTCAAACACTGGCTGCTCCATCGTCTCCTGGTCTCCAGCGTGAGCTCGTAACTCCAGCATCTGCATGTGGACTGACTGCAGTAATAAAGTAAATGTAGAGCCGTGTTCCGCTCCAGTCTGTTGGCACAAGGCTATATGGGTGATTTACTGTCCCTTGGAGCGCCAGCGCCGGAACAGCAGCAGTAACAAAGGAAAGGTCACTCTCAAATACAGTCTTTTCAGGAGCCTTGTCATGTGATGGGTTTGTTTAATCGAGGGCTCTGACTGGGTGATGAGCAGCTGATACTGGACTAATAGCTAATAGATTAAATAACTAATAAATGAAAACTGAAACAAAAATGAGAAATTTTGCCTTGCCAACTAACTGAAATAAGTTTAAAAAGGTCATGAACTGCATTTTATTATTATTTTATAATGTTCTGTGAGGTCCACTTATAATGTTAGCAAGACTTCTACATCAAAAAAACATAATAATAATAAAGTAATAAGCTATTTTGTATCCTGTTTTTGACCCTCTCCACAGAACAGTCTGTTTTTATTGGCGGGGTGCATTCAAGACTTGGAAGTAAATGCTCACTGCTGTGACTGGTTAACAGTTTTGCATATTAAAATAATAGATAGACAACTGCTGTGACATACTCTGAAAACAACATGGTTCATTTGGGTTAAAAACGTATAAATACTCAGTATATATCAAAGGACCTGTAACAGACAATGCAATAGTGGTATAAACACGTTTACTCACACTTATGTGTTGTTGTGACATTACTGTTGGATCTAATATAATCAGACTCAGCACTGCAACATCTTTTACTTTCAGTCTCTCTGAAAAGCCTGCGTCGAACTGTCTTGTTTAAAAAAAATGCAGTAAAGTAAAAGCAAACAAACAGTGCTTCACTGACGCGATCTGGAGCTCTTTCCTAATGTTAATTTCCTCTCCTCCTACTACATGCGTGATCAGTAGGCGGGGCTGAAGAGGCAATAATGTAGAAGTAGACAATGATTTTCTTCTGCAGAGGCGGTCTTTCGTTGCACAATGATGTCATAATATGACATTCCAAAATGAGTCGTTTTGGCAGCTTGGTTTCAATGAAAGCTGTTTTTGAACTAACAAGAAAGTTTTGAGTTCTGAAACTTACAGGATGTTTTT
>NW_015781808.1:0-1185 GCF_001515625.1 Sinocyclocheilus rhinocerous | reverse complement strand
TCTAGAGGTAAAAACGAATTATTTTTACTTACGCTATAAAACGTTGCGTAGCTCAATGTAAAACTCTCTGTGTAAGTAATCTCACATCATGTTCCTCAGAAGCGTGCGTTCTGTACGACCCGGACGTAAACACTGAGAGGCGGGACTTAAGATTATACCGCAGAGAAAAGACTCAACCAATAGAATGACGGGAAAATTAGATTGACGTCTCTGCGAACCTATTGTTTTAGTGTAAAAAGTGATTGACGTGAGCGTAAATCCAATGACTGCTGTTCATTCAGGCTATCACCGCGAGGGCGGGATTTCCTTAAATCATTCACTTTCCGGCTACTCCATTGAAGGGCACCAGTTTGCTTGGTAAGTCATGTTTCACATTTTAATAGAAATGCCTTTTATTCAGCGAGTTTTAGAAATCGATGCTGTTTTTATATTATTTGCAAAGCGAATATATACTGCTCAGTAAAGCCCGCAGGTCGCATTGATTTACCATAAAGGCGCTTGGTTTAGCAAACGGACTGAAGAGCTAATATACAAATTATAATATTGAACATCTTTGAATTTTAAACATTATTGAAACTACCTATAAACTCTCATTCTACAACTACATTTCAGAAAAAAAAACTGTCATTGTTCCAATAAGCAGTGTTGTCCTTTATGCATTTTGCGTGACCTTACGTATTTATGAAAAACGATGCGTAACGTTTAATGTATTTATTTTCATTTATGAATATGTCTATCAACAGTTTGCTCACAGAAATCATGGGAGGACACGACGCAGGAACTCACCACCAGTTCACTGGCATCGCCAAGTACTTCAATTCATACACAATCACAGGCAGGAGGAATGTAAGTTGAATTACACTCAAGTACGCATTGCCTTTTGTATTTTCCACTACATTAAGTATTTAAGTAAACCGGACTCTGTTTTTCCCTTAACCTCAGTGTGTGTTGGCCACATACGCCAGTATTGCTGCCATTATCCTCTTCTTCAAATTGAAGCCCAAGAAGCAAAAGGCTGTGAAATCAAGTTAATTTATAGTAAGTACTGCCTAAATTGAACTTTTCCAAAATGTATGTATATTTCCAAAAGTTTAATTCCATCTCTTTTTCTTCTGTTTTTAGGATGTTGTGTGATGAAACTAGGGGTGCGGGAAGCTGGATGTCCTTGTTTTGACCTCATCACTT
>NW_015781807.1:0-1185 GCF_001515625.1 Sinocyclocheilus rhinocerous | reverse complement strand
AGAAAGGAAAAAATTAAATTGCATCATATGACCCCTTTAATGCATTATGATGGCAACTTTATGAACTAACACTAGTAAGGATGCGTTTTGCTCGGAACGTGTTGTTTTATTGTTATCGTGGCTTACGAGCTTAGACGACTATCTTTAGCCTGTCAGGATCAGTGATGTGTGCCGTTTGTGATTTTTAATAATTATTAATCCTTCTTTATTGAGGCAGCCCAATGCTTAAAATTAAACAAACACTGAAACGAAAGCAAATGGTGGGTGGGGTAATGTAGTGAGTTGCTCAACTAGTGGTTGGTTTTGATCTGATCTGGATGCCTGGTAGTTTTTGACGTTATTCTGATGAATGCATCGATTAATAGTCGGAAACCGGAGTCCGGAGCAGGTGGCGGTGGTTCGTCCCCGGAGAAGCCGCCTGTCGGTGATGCTCACGCGGCTCGTGGCATTACCGGGCTCCGCTGCCTGAGCTAATGCAGGCCCGCCTACCCTCCTCCTGCCCCGGGGTGAAATACAACCCCATGCACACACGATTTTGTGCATGGGGTTGCACAAAACCTCCAGTGCAGCAGCCTTGAGTGGTGAGATCACCCATCGGTGGATGCCTCACCCCTTGACCTAATTACAGTGATGTGCGGGTTTACACAGTGCTGAACGAGCCACCCGGATGACTGCGTGATTTGTTTCGAGGAAAGCAGCTGTTTACAGATGCACGTGCTGTTGCACTTTTTAGTGGTTTGCAAATCATCTTGAACAGGCCTTGCACTCTTCCTCATGAATGATTGTTTTATTAGCCTGTAGTTTTGTTGCTGTCAAAATCCTGCAGCTAAAAATACCAGACGTGTCAGCCGGATCATGTGTCTTTGTTTATTTACGAAGCATGACAGTCATTTCAAAGCCTTTTAATTGAGCCAGGAGTGTCTGGGGTTTTATTGGTTGGCTTGAAATGAGATAAGATAACGTCTTTGACAACACAGTTTGGCTTTCAGTGACTGGTTACTAACTCCAGTTGATCAGATTACCAGAGGCTTGTGATGGCAAGGACATACTACAGGTTGCAGTTTAAAAAAACTAGTGGTTGGTTGATAGGGCTTTTTAATGCAATGGACAACATTAACATTTTTACTTTACTTTTGGCAGACGCTTTCATCCAAAGCAATATATGCATTGCATTTAATGTATACA
>NW_015781806.1:0-1185 GCF_001515625.1 Sinocyclocheilus rhinocerous | reverse complement strand
TTGGGCTTCAAAATCTTGACCCCCATTCACTGCCATTATAAAGCCTGGAAGAGCCAAGACATTTTTAAATATAACTCAGATTGCATTCGTCTGAAAGAAGAAAATCATACACACCTAGGATGGCTTGAGGGTGAGTAAGTCATGGTGTAATATTAATTTTTTTAGTGAACTATCCCTTTAAATCAACAGAAAAGCTTGAATCACTGGTCTCCCAAAAATGGGACTATAATGGACTATAGAGTCAAAATGATAATGCATATTTTTGGGGAAAAAGTACAATATACAATAAAAGTACTGCAAAAGAAAAAAAAAAAACGATTTAATTGAAAAAAAATAATGTACGCTGTGATCGTTACCCAAGAATTGTGATATTTTAGAGTTTTTTGTGAGTTATTTATTGACTGTTACATCATGTAATATTACTTTGAGTCAATTTTACTCCGAATAAAATGGCATCTTATTTTAGTTGATGAGAAAGTACAAAATTATTAATTCCTTCAGTAATGTTGTTGACTAGTTTAAAACTATACGGAAGTTTTCATCAGTACAAACGGAAAATAAAAAATTTGTAGCTAAATTCACCCAAGTTTCTCAATATTTGAAATATATTCACAAATTGTGTTGGAAGCAATTAGTAGCAACACATATTTGCCTTAATTTCATCAGTGCTGTCTGTACAATACCTTGCAGAGAATATTCTGCAATGGACTGCAATGTAAAAAATGATTTTTAAAAGTTGTAAAAGATTATTGGAGTACATTTTACAAGAACATTTTTTACTAAAATTTTTTACTACTAGTCTTTCTACTTCAAAATTTCACATTTAATTCAATGTGTTATTTGCCGTTTCTTTGTAATTAGTTGAGAGATTTAGCAATTTCTGAGAGAAAATTGTTTCTACATGAATTTTTTTCCAGTGTGGTCGCTTTACAGATGTCTCAGATGCCTCTGTTTTAAAGGGATCTTGACCAGAATAAGCCATGCGGGGCATCACTAGAAACAAACCGGTTGAAAACAGCCATCTAGAACTTACTTGAAAAGATTGTCCATGATGTATCTGTAATTTGGTTGATTGCTCTCAGGCATAAAGCAAACAGCAAAGACGATGATGGCATTCAATCCATCGCCATAGTAACCTGCGAAAAGGGGAACCATGTTTGAAAGTGGCTACTGGCAAATGTTTGA
>NW_015781805.1:0-1181 GCF_001515625.1 Sinocyclocheilus rhinocerous | reverse complement strand
CTTCTTGATTGGGTTGCATCTAATACGTCCATTTATTGGATGTGTGTTTGTTTGTGTGTGGGTATGTAGGTATGCCAGTCTATATTTCTGCTGTGCGGTGGAGGAGCATGACAATGAGCTTATTACCCTGGAGGTCATCCATCGCTTTGTGGAGCTACTGGATAAGTACTTTGGCAGTGTGAGTCATTCCTTGCCACCACCCCTCTTTCATCTGGCCTCTCTCTTTCTCTCCTCCTTTCTCACTAATTCATACCCCACATCACAGCAACCCAAGACCTGTGAAATTCTCTTTACTTTCCCATCTCTTTTGCTGCTTTGTCCGTCTTCTCCTCTACTTTTATCCTCCTATTCGTCCTATGTCTGTTTTTCTCTGTAAATGTCACATGATGCCTTTTATCTCCCTCCATATTGATGTTATTTGCTGTTGTGCACATGGCTTTTCTGTTTTGATTATCTGACTGTTTTGGTTGCCTGTCATTTATTAACGTTAATTCCCTTGTGCATCACAATGTTACATTTTTAATGGAGTGTAGCATCCGCAATGTTCCTTTTTGACCACTTTACCATGCACATAATTTTCCTATTACGGTTACATTTTGGTTAAGTTGTTCTTGCCATTTATTAAGATACATTGATGTTAGGGGTTTGCACAGAATCGATGATGAAAATTTTCAACAACAAATTTAATTATTGATGAGTCAAGTCAATTCGAGATTTGCAAAAAGTTAAAGTTAATGGCGGTCCTAAATGATGTACTTTATTCAAATGTTAATACTTTTCACGTACACTACTGTTCAAGGTTTTGATAGAAATTAATATTTTTTTTCAGCAAGCATTAAATTGATCAAAATTAAGAGTAAAGACATTTGTAAATTGTAATGTTACAAAAAAATTCTATTTTAAATAAATGCTGCTCTTTTAAAATGTATAGAATCCTGAAAAAATATGTAACACTGTTTCCACAAAAATATTAAACAGCACAGCAGTTTTCAACATTGATAATAATCAGAAATGCCTCTTCAGCACCAAATGAGCATACCAGAATGATTTTTGAAGGATCATGTGACACTGAAGACTGTTGAAAATTCAGCTTTGTCATCACAGAAATAATATTTTAAATATAATATAATGAGGTCATTTTAAATTGTAATAATATTTCACAATATCACTGTTTTTACTGT
>NW_015781804.1:0-1184 GCF_001515625.1 Sinocyclocheilus rhinocerous | reverse complement strand
GCTCAATGTCTGATTTCACATAGAACTACCGGTTTTCTCCCAATAGGTTAATATACAGCCTATTATGATTAATCTGAAAAGAAAGAAGCTTTTAATAAATATTTTTAACGTGCATGAATAAATCCAACCACACCTATGACAGATTTAAGTTTCACTTTCCATAATCCGTGACCGACAGGAGCATCTTGGCAGCAGGGATTTAAATCTTTAACAAGACTCAAATTGACACGGCAGAGTAACAGCATTTCATTCTGTTCTAATTTGATTTTTGGATGCTGTGAACATAGGGGCGAATGGCTGAGAACCCACGCAAAATCTCAAGATATTATCTATTCACTATCATATTGGCGAAACAGATCTGGCAAACTATCCAATGCAATATTTGTGTTTGCGTTCTGGAGAAAATTAAAAGTCACACGCAGTATTTAATTCTGGAACTGGGACTGGATAAAACTAGCTGCGTTTGAGCAGTTTTCACAGCAGCTCATATTTATGCGATTGCATGGAGTTTTTTATGTGGCAGTAGGCTATGCTTCAAAGCCATAAAAATTAGCAGGATATTTGTTAATTTCCTCCGTGAAATATTTATATAGTTAGAGTAAACATGCACACAGGCTTCAACAAATACTTCTTGCATCTGTTGATTTCATTTTATGTGTAGATTATTTGGTTTTATTTAGTGCAAATCTTCAGTTTCATCAGCTCTGATAAGTAGCTAATAAACAACATGATATGCGGCTGGCTAACGTTAACTATCTTTTAATCAAAACATAAAACAATATTTACCCCGTTTGTATTTGCGAGGCATCCGTTACACATTTTCCCTCTGTTAGGGTTAGGATTTATGTCTGTCGAATGTAATGCATTTTGCCCCCCGCCCCTAAACATATGATTCGACTATCAGTCGACTCTCTGCAAGATTCGACAATTCAGATTCGCCTATGTAAATCCTTACACCCCTACTCACAAATATTATCTCTGAAACCAAATATTAATTTTTTTTATATTTATTTATTTTATATCTTTTCAGTTGTAACACAACATTCACCTCATGTTTCTGTGTGGTGTTTTTCAGATCTGATGGTGGACATGCTAGGTGTGCTGGCCAGCTACAGTATCACAGTGAAGGAACTGAAGCTGTTCTTCAGTAAACTGAAAGGAGAACAAGGCCAATGGGTAATGGT
>NW_015781803.1:0-1185 GCF_001515625.1 Sinocyclocheilus rhinocerous | reverse complement strand
CTGCATCCCTAAAAAAAATTGTTTCTTTAATTATTACACTAGCCAAGTAGCTGTTCTCAGATAAGCATTGCAAGGCAACATAACTCATTACCTACTGTATGTAGCATAGAGAGTAATTTGTTATTCCCATTGCAAACTGGGACAAAGAGACACTGGAAATGACACTTTTAACATGCTGCTGTGAGTAAACCGGAGGCACATGTTTATGGTATACAATTTTACTATAAATAGATTTTTTTTAAAGGAAGAGGAGCCATTTTCTACTCTGCTTGAGTACCTTCCTCATGTTGATATAATGGTTTTGACCTTTCTGAATCCCAAGACTGCGGTTAGCTATGTAAAAAAAAAACATCTGAGCTGTACATAGACCACTTTAGAAAACTTAATCAGGAAGATAAACAGAATTGTTTTTCTCAAACCTTTCAGCTATTTTCTTCCACTTCACTTCCAGTTACTGTCCTCAGTGTCTCACTTTTCAGAAGGACTACAGCTGTGTATTAGTTGAGTTGTTCTCTTCCTGTGCTCACCTAAAAATAGTGCACATGTAGTATAACCTACTTTCATGTTTTCATAGTGCTTTTTGATGTTTTGGAGCTTTTTGGAGCCATTTATTTTGTATTCATTTTTGAGTGAAGCATTCCTTTTAACATCGTCTCTAATGCAGCTGACTACCACTGTGCCAATAGACTTTCTTTGATGCCTTCTATCTCCACAAAGACGGTAATCACCCTGTTTGTGTGTATATATCTTCAGCAAGGAACTGCATGAGGCTGCAGGTGCTAGAGTTGGACCACGTCAGTGAGATCAATCAGGAAGTGGCTGCTGAGATGTGCCGAGAGGGCCTGAAGGGTCTGGAGATGCTGGTGCTCACCTCCACTCCTGTTACTCCTAAAGCCCTGCTTCACTTTAATAGTGAGTCCACACAATCTGATTCAGATTCTTATTCATTATTATGGTTTGGTATTTGAACAGTAACAGTGAACAGTAATTCTATTTGTGCATCTAAACTAAGCATCAACCAGTGGAAGCCTGGTGATGTCAAAGGCAGAGATGTTGAATCATGCTTTATTAAAATTAATTACTCCATTCAATAATTTAATTAAATATTTAATTCTTAAAAATACATTATTTAATTTCTAATAATTAAATAGTTTAATTCTTAATAAAATATTGTATAATAAGTAA
>NW_015781802.1:0-1184 GCF_001515625.1 Sinocyclocheilus rhinocerous | reverse complement strand
GCGATTGTATATGAAATTTTATGTTTTACACATTTTTCATTAATTCAAATATATTTTTTCTATATTTATTTTTGCTTTTTCAATTAACAAAATAGCTTTAAATAGCCTTTAAATAGCGTTAGTTAACAATCCCAACACTGCCACAGAAACAGAAACAGGCTGACAACATGGGCTCTCACCCAGAAGATTGGGGTCCACTTCATTCCAGTCAAAAGAGGTCAGAGGTGCACAGAAATCAGAGTTCTTGTTATTATTCAGGAGACACTCCAGACGGGTCTCTGTGTCATTCACCTGACAACAAGATACATACAGTTCACTTACTCCATTTATACTACCGAGTTTGTGTTTCTACAGTTCTGTCACAGTATTATATTAAAGCTAGAGAGTCCCTAATCATTTAAAGCTACATCAAAATTTAACCCTATTAACTTTCTTAACACACATTCTTGATCTTAGTGTTAACTATTGTCAAGTGCACATTTATTTGAAATGTAGAGAAATTTCACTATGAAATCAGTTACAGATGGATTCAATCAAGCCAGACCGAACAAAAGCTTGCCATGAAAACGTCTAAATAGCTATTTGGCTATTAGTTAACAAGTGACATGAGCGGAAAAAGAAAACCACATCAGAGGAACAGCATATTAAGCATTTAATCAAGTTATTACGTTTTAATAAAACGGATACATTTAGTTTTTTATGGAATGCACCGACGAATGTTCACAGTAAGACAAAGGACGTGCATTAAGAAGTACATAAGGTCAATTTTCATCTCATGTTGTCTTGTGCAGTGCAGTCAAGCATGAATAGTCTGATGCGCAACAGAAAGTGTACGTACCCTCCAAATGCGCAGGTAGTCTCCACTGGTGGCCAGCAGGTCTGGATAGACGCCCTTGGTGTCAGGGATCCACATGATCTTGGTGGTGGGGTACGGATGATCGAAAGTATTCCTGCATACAAACTCTGAGCTTTCCTCCTCAAGACCCACCAGCTGGACCTGAACATCACAAACAAACAAACAGCTGATGTAACAATGTCCATCTCCTGGATCCACAAAGATGATGACTTTCTGACAGCTGTCAAACTATTATCCACAAACAAGACACAGGGATTAAAGTGTTCCGTCAGTTCATAAAGACTCACTTGCTTCATTCCTGAATGAATCAGCCGTTCGAACTAATCAA
>NW_015781801.1:0-1184 GCF_001515625.1 Sinocyclocheilus rhinocerous | reverse complement strand
GGCATCTGCACTCAGAGAGAACACTGTGGAGATGGCCACATCCACGATGCCTTGACACAGCTCAGGGTAGAGCTTCCTACAAGAGAGAAAAACTTAAAATATCAATAAACATTTCAATTTCATAACTTGAGAAACATTTGTAGGAGAAAAATCTTTAGCAACTGTGGTCTAAAATATAATAAATTATTACAAAGCGACTAATGCAATTAAAGTCAAGCACGCAAAACGTACAAAGCACACAAATTGGGATTTGTGTCGAATTAGAGAGGCATGTGAACAAAGTTTATTTGTATAGTGCATTTTCCTCAAGCCAGTAGTTTCTGTTTGGCTTTAATTCATTTAGGATTGGCATTTATAATAAACATTGTTTGTAATGAATGCCACTATCATTTATGTTTGTTTTATACTTACATTTTGCATTTCTGTTCTGTTTTGAATAATTCAATTTATAAAGGATTTGTTATGGAGTGAAGGGAACTAAAATACATGTGTATAGTGTTTATAATGCTTGTATACCATTTGTTTTACCAGTATTTTACAATATTTCTAAATGTACCGGTAATAAGGTGTGACTTATACTGTTGTTTTTTTTTGACCCAGTGCAACTTAATAGTCAAGTGTGACTTTCTGGAAAATATGTTGTAAAAATTTATTTAATTATCAAATAGAAAATAATTATTTGCCAGATGAAGAACAGCGACATTACATGGTTTAAAATTCATTGTCAGAACAACAGTCTGACCCTCGCTGATGAAAATGATGATATCTACCATCTATTAAACATCTAGAATCTGTTGTGACTCACTTCCTCTAACAACTTTAACCTCAGTGTAAAATTTACCATCATAAATATAGCTAGGAAAGGTTTTTTTTTGGTCTTCCAAAACTCCTTGTGGTGACACATCATGTGGAATTCTTCATGCATAAAGCCACCAAATATGAAAATAAGGGACTAAATCATGATGATTTTCACATTTTTGGGACAGATGCAAGAAGCAAATACATTCTTGACATAACAAATGAGAAGCGTGTACTGACTGTGCACAGGCAGGTGCCCCGTTGATCTCTATTAGCCAGACTTTAAAGCTCTCGTCCAGCATGAAGTCAAAGCCGAAGAGCTGGAAGCTCTGGTAGGACAAGTGCTTTGTGCTGATGGCTGGCTCGATGCATGTGAGACAGCTCCT
>NW_015781800.1:0-1184 GCF_001515625.1 Sinocyclocheilus rhinocerous | reverse complement strand
AGATGGATTCAGTACTTTATGGATTCAAATAGGACTCAGGTCCCCAATGGATTCAACCTTGACTAGGTTCACCCTGTATTTAGTCTGGATTCTGTTCTTAGGCGCTCTCTGGATTCAACCTGGATATTTGAATTCAGATCCTATCTGGACTGAATCTAGATATAGGTTCTATTTGGGTTCAGTTTGGACTCAGATCCAGGGTGGATTCGAACTGCACTCAGTCCTATCTGGATTAAGCTCCTATCTGAATTGAGTCTAAATTCTGGTCCGATCTGGACTGAATCTAGATTTAGGCTCTATCTGGATCCAGTTTAGATTCGGGCCCTGTCTGGATTCAGTCCAGATTTAGGTCCTTTTTTGGATACAGATCCTATTTGGATTGATACTGGATTCTGGTTAGATCTGGATGAAATCTAGATTTAGGTTGTATCTAGATTCAATTTGTATTTAGATACGCTGTGAGTTCGCAATGCACTCAGATTCTTTATGGATTCAGTCAGAATTCATATCCTATCTGGATGGAGTCTGGATTCAGGTCCTATCTGGATTCAGTCTAGATTTAGGTCCTTAATGAATTCAGTCTGGATTCAGATCCTATCCAGATTGAGACAGGATTCAGGTCCTGTCTGGAATCAGATCGTGTCTGGGTTGAATTTAATTTTATGAATTCAGTCCACTCTGCATTTAGTTTCGACTTTGGTCCTCTGTGGATTCGATCTGGACTCAGTCCGCTCTGGATGTTGCCTGGGGTGCCACCTAAACTCAAGTACAGACAGAACCGCTCACAGATGTCGCGACAGACTAAGCAGTTTTAGTTCCAGATGTCACAGTGATTCGTTCAGCGTGGATGTGGCAGTCTGTCCGTGACTCCAATGATGTTCTCTTCCAGCTCTCTTCTCATTCAGCCTCTATGCATCCGCATCCTTCAGCCAAGCAATCTCATTAAGGTGAATCATCACACTTGGGACAGCAAAAATAATGACTAAACTCAAATGAAGACCCAGCTCTTGTGAAGAAGACCCATTCCAGTGCAGCGGAGATGACACTCCCAACGGAAATGTCAGTATGAATACTTAATGATAACCCGAATAAATTAATAATACTTAAATGGTTTGCGAATACTCAAACCTTAAGAGATTAAAGACATGTATCTATTAATATATATACATATATATATATATATA
>NW_015781799.1:0-1169 GCF_001515625.1 Sinocyclocheilus rhinocerous | reverse complement strand
TTTTTTTTTTCCTATAGGAAACTTGATATTTCCAAATAAATCGATATTTAACAATTGTTAACATTTAACAATTAATATATAACACAGAATACCATGAAACTTTGATATTTTATTATTTGTTATTGCACCATGAAAATGTACTGTTGCAGCCCTACGTAGGAAATACAAAGTATTTATAGGTTTTCAGTGACATGAAGATGCATAAGTGATGGTAGAATCAAGAATGTAAATATTTTAGTGAAGTAAATACACATACAGTAGTACAGCAGCAGGTGTTATTTTATTTCTAGTCAGACATTAATGAAAATGATGATTACATAATATTTACCACTCTGGCAAACCTCCAAATTCGGTTCTTCAATGATTGATTGTATATAACATCGATGTATAATGATCATATGTAGAGCTTCTTTCTGCTAATTAATGAGTGTCAGTTGTAAGTGTCGGGTTCTTTGTTGAATGTAGTCACGCGAGACAACAAACCCCTTCTGATTGGTTTTTATTTTTATTTTTTTTCCACTTCTAGAGGGTGCGGTCCTACTCTAAAACCCTCCGGCACCACCCATGGGAAGAGCCATTGTATGCATTCAATGTGCTGATATTTGATAGTTCCAAAAGTTTTTTTAATTATGAATAGGTCAGCATCTAGTGTCTTTTGCTGTATTCATGCCTTTTTTTTTGTAGCACATTTTGATTCGTCTCTTTTTGTTGTTGTTGGTATTTTAATTTTTGTGCATGTCACTTCCATCTGTCATTTTATTATTTTCCACAGCTCAAAGGATTATAATGATATAATCTACTCGTATAATCCAGTGTATGTGATAGAATGAATAAGAGGTTTGCCTGTGTGGAAAACGGATGTCTGTACAAACTGAAGAATATTTCTGATTTAAAATAATAAGACTCCTCTGAACGCTGCCCCAGTTTAGAATGACTAAGTCGCATAAAAGTGAATAATTGGTGTCTCTTCTGAAGTTTTGACTTTACACCTTCAAGCACACTCTTATGTTTGTCCTGCGGTTGAACTAATCGTAAGATAACCATGACATTTTTGGTATTATTTTGCCTTGCAAGTGAAAGTACAGAACTGATTTTCACGCAGTGTTCTCTGTCAACAGTATTGCTGTTTGTTTATTATTATTATTATTATTATTATTATTATTATTATT
>NW_015781798.1:0-1184 GCF_001515625.1 Sinocyclocheilus rhinocerous | reverse complement strand
TGCTGGCATTAACTGTTAATGTTACTTGTTTACATTTTTTTAAGAGTTGTCTCCTTGTAAGCGGAGTATGTTAAAGCTTTTAGTGGAAGTTAAAACGGAGCTAAAAGAACAGAGAGCAATGCTGCAACAATTACAGGGAGCATCTGTTCCTGTACCAGATGACTTTGTAACGGTAGAGACAAGCTGCATTCTGTCACTGGAAGATTTTGATGCTCTTGAGAGCTTGTTGGAAGATGAGGCTGAAAAAAACAGATTAGTATGTCTTGTAATGTTATTACAATTAATTTTCACTTGCCTTAAGCCTGGGGCACACTAGATGATTTTAAAATTCTAACCAGTTATAAAACCTTGGGAGACCACAGACATAAAGATAAGTTTTAACCAGTTTTTAACATTATAATCTTCAGATTGTATGCACAAGACGATTCGGCCAGACTGCAAGACAATACACCTGCCGACTGTAGTAATGATTTCACAGTAGCAATTCCACAGATATTACAGCATGCAAACTGTGCACAAAACAGGGCTTAAAATCTTCAAGTGTGTGGCCAGTTTTAGGTTTCCCGTATGACACCAAATAGCACCAACCAGCATCTGAGAATACCATTCTGAGATGTTATTCTTTTCTGAATTACACTAGACTTTTTCCAGTTAGAACCAGTCAGGGCATTCTCTCATGACTTCTAACACCTATAAGGCTTTTTTGGCACCAATCTGAGTACATTCTAGAGAGAAATGTTTGTGAAAAAAAACCCCAGGAAATCAGCAGTAACAGAAATACTCAAACCAGCCCATTTGACACCAGCAATCATTCATGTTTTCCAAAAACTCACAATCACAAAAAAAGTCTAGTCTGCAGATGGAAACATTTTTTAATGAGAAAAGTCGACAGAGAATGGCAAAACTGTATATGGTCAGGCAACCTCTCAGATATCGTGGGTCCATTTGGAACAGTTAACTGAACGTTTTGTCTGGTTTTATGTGAATTTTGTAGGGCATTTATGTGAATACTGACCTGTATTTTATTAGATTTGCCAGCTATCACTTCTGGGTGGACATAAACTAGAGGACAGTGTACGGAGAATGCTAAGCCACATTTTCACAAACCGACTAGCGTCATTATTTAACTGGGCTGGACGTGGACAGAAGAGGAGCTTTGAATCCTCTAATCTTCAGAGGATAAT
>NW_015781797.1:0-1184 GCF_001515625.1 Sinocyclocheilus rhinocerous | reverse complement strand
TTAATTATTCATATTTCCCCATGAGCTGATTCGCTACAATACTGTTATTACTATATTAAGTACATTAAATGTGTAACAATAACACTATAAAATAAAGTGTTACCACGTAAAGTGATACTAAAGTTGCAGAAGTAAAATCAGCTGGTTTAGTTCTGAGGATCAGATGGTGGATAATGGACAACACTATTTTTTAGTCATAAAGAAACCATTGTGAATATCCCAGAATGCAGCATATGGAACATTTCTGTTTGACATTTTGAATGCACTATATTTACTCTCAGGGAGGGTTTCACCACAGGTAACTCATCACAGCTGGTGTGGATATTTAGTTTTACTCTGCATTTAAGCTCACATTATTTCATTTACCACATGAACACTAGCGTGAACAATTATCACCTTTTTTTTTTTACTTGCACATGTGCTATTAATGGCAACCAATTTTCCACAGTCACATTTATATTGTACTATGTAATTCAGCTTGATTCTGCATGTGGGTAGTTATGATGTGTCCATGGACTTTATTTTTAAATGCATTTATCTTGTGTCTTGTCACAGTGTCTTTTTACCATTTTTAGCAACTTTTTTTCTTCACTGGTTCATTTTAAATGGACCTACACTGTCACAAATGAATTTTCAGAACAAATATTTAATGTGTCCTCTCAATATGGGTTCATAAAACATGCATGCATGTTAATTAAAAAAAACAAATGAGAAAAATGCTGTTTAAAATAGCATGTCATACAGGACATGGCAACTTCTCAAAAGTATGTGAAGTCATCTGGCATTGTGCAGAAAAAGGAAAGAATGAGTGAAGGAAGTAAAAGTGTGTTTGACTCACCTGTACGTCAGACATCCTGTCAAGAAATCCGACACACGCAGTATGAGAGTGTTTAATTAGTGTGACCTGAGTGTAATTACAATGAGCCAAGGGTGTTAATTACTGCTGTGATTTTTATTTATGTAACTCTTATGTTCTTGATATGAAATTCAGCTAAACATTCATTTATTTTGGCCTATCAAGGATGGGCAAACCAGACTTTTGTTTTATCTATCAAGCTGTTAACCTGAAAGATTTATATTTTTGCATTTAGGAGATACTTTTATCCAAAACAACTTATGAACACAACAAAATAAACAATTTACCCTAAGGAGGTAGTAGCATGAGAAGTGTTCAAAATATGGTC
>NW_015781796.1:0-1183 GCF_001515625.1 Sinocyclocheilus rhinocerous | reverse complement strand
AGCATGTTCTTTATGTTCTGACATGAAAATCCATTCTGGCACTCAACATACAGTACAGCTGCAATCTCTAGATCTCTCTCAAGCAACAGTTGTAATATGTCAGCAGAAATATTACAACCCCATTTGTTTAATGAAACTTGTTAACCACAGAGCAGAAAACAAATAGAAGGGATTATTGGTTCACTCATTGGAAACATGTCATTTTGTGTTAGGATGAGAAAAACTCAAGGGCTAGATCTCATGCCTTTGTCCTCTCAAGAGGGAAAACTGCTAATGGCCTTTGAAGGCAGAGATCGAAAGCAGTCATAAAGACATGGCCATTGATGACGGAATACGGTATTGTAATGCTAATAGCATAACTGGATGATATGCCATGTATTCTCCTTATACTGTATGCCACATGAAGGCAGCAGTAGATTAAATTGTATTTGTATTTTGTTTCTGCAACCTTGTACTGGTAGGGAACAATATTCGAGTGTTTTGTACAGACCCTTCCAATGACAAGAATCTGGTCATTGTCTTTTGATAATCGCAATAACGTCAAGTTAAACACACAAATCTAAATAAAATGTGTCTTTGCTGTCTGTGGAATGATACTTAAAGGAATAGTTCACCCAAAAATTAACATTTGAATGAAAATAAAAATGTATTCACCCGCATGCCGTTCAAGATGTAGACGGGTTTGTTTCTTTATTGGAACAGATTTGGAGAAATGTAGCATTACTACACTTGCTGGCCTGAGGGTGAGTACATTTTAAGCAAATTTTCATTTTTGGATGAACTTTTCCTTTAAAGTGCTCTGGGTGATGTTGACAGAATTGACAGTTCAGGATCCCATGATTGAAAATTGACCCTATTTACTTTCTTAATTCACATTCCTGGTCTTGTTATGAACAGTCATCTTTGCACATTCTCTTTGAATATCGTTTCACTTAGAAATATCAAATTATAAAGGTTGAAATTTGTGTTTTGTTTTAACTTTGGAACCTTAACTATCCTCACTTTTTGACCCAAAAGTCTATTTCTTAAAGAGGTCATGAACTGCCTTTGTTTTGTTTTTTTGTACTGTTCTCTGAGGTCCACTTACAGTATAATGTTATCAAGATTTTTACATCAAAAAAACTCTGTTTGAATAGATGTGACAGATTGTAGACTCGGAAGTAAACGCCCACTGCTATGATTG
>NW_015781795.1:0-1183 GCF_001515625.1 Sinocyclocheilus rhinocerous | reverse complement strand
GTTCCTCACAAAGTTCTCTGTTGTGGTCTTTAATATTAGGAATCACAGATTGAATCTTATGAACAAATGAAGATGAAATGTTAAGGTCAAATGAAGAGGTATATAGATTTTGATCAAATTTTAAAACACGAGAAGAGATCGCAGAGGGGTCATTAGATAACATATTATTAATATAGCGAGAGTAGATTTATTTATTACTGCCATGTTTCTTCTCTAGGTTGAAAAAGTAAGCAGAATTTTTTTTTCCCAAACTCAAGCCATTTTGCTCTCGATCGAATGAATGCACCCCTTGCTTTCTCTAGAAACAGATCATCCAGACATTTCACTCATCTTTTTAATTAAATCTGTTATTTCCTTATTTTTAACAGACATTCTATTTTTTTCAAATTTAACAGTGAATTTCCTCCATTCATATTTAGAACAATTTAACTTCCAGTAACCAGGGATTACTTTTCTTCTCCGATTAGATTTAGCATCAGATAAAGTAATATAAATTGCTGCATGATCTGTTAGAGGTGAGGGTCAAATTCCTGCTGATGTCAAATATGAAATTAAAGAGTCTGATATTAGTCACAGGTCTATACGAGGTTTTTGAGGGGAAAAAAATCAGATTTAAACCAAGTGTACATGTGGCTATCAGAGTTTAAATATCTATGTGCATCGATCAGGTTCAGACATTGACAGAACTCCATTAGGGGTTTAATGCTATTAGACACATTTCTAGATGGAAATCAGCAACAAAATGTTTTTATGTTTTTAAAAGTAATTTTGCGATTTCTTTGTTCTCGTCTGGATATAAAAGCAAAGTGGCAATACAGTCATTTGGGATTCTGTAACCAGAAAACCCCCACACAGTGTATGTGAGTCTCTGCTGTCAGCTATGCAGTACTTTTTATTTTCAAATGTGTAATTGTGTTAAACACGTTGTGATTATAGAACACACATTATAATTGTTTGTGCTACTACATGCACACATAAACTAGTTGAGTTTATTCTTTAAAACAAGATTGCTTTATTGTAAATGTTGTATGAAATAGTTAGGTAAAAGTCTGTAGAAGCTCTAGACCGTGTGCTTTGTGTAAATTTAGAATAACTGTAACACTGGAATTGTACAGCAATTTTAAATTACATGTGTGACTATCAGTGTTGGGAAGGTTACTTTGGAAATGTAATAGGTTACAGA
>NW_015781794.1:0-1180 GCF_001515625.1 Sinocyclocheilus rhinocerous | reverse complement strand
TAATGCAATGCAAGACCTGTACGTTTTTAAGGCTGAAGTAAATATGTTTATTAAATAATCAAGCATGTGCTGTGACATTAATATTAAAGTCCAGTTGGATTTTATGTTCACTATGGCTCTTACATTATGAACATACTGATCCCACTTAAATATCATCTTGCCATCGCCAGTAAAAAGAATAGAAATGATCAGTGTAGTAGACAATATAACCCATTAATTCTCAGTTGACCCTGGTACTGAGGCTGTTGATATTACAGGAGATAGTGAGGGATGTAGTGTAGAGGCTAGCAGGAAAAAACATCCACTGATCCAGACAAGTTCCCTTCAGAGAAGGAGACGGCTGAGACCTCAGTCCATTCCCTGGGTTATTCTGAGCATGAAAGCACACTGAAACCGTTATGCCACCATCATGTCCTCTCTCTCTCTCTCTTAAGCACACACACACACACAGAGAGAGAGAGTAATTTGTGACAGCCTACAAGACTCACATTCACATAGAATATAATGTATGTTCTCTTCTAATCTAAAAAATAGCACTGAACACAACTTGGACAAAGGCATTGCATTCGCATGTGTAGTTTTCATATTAAGTGTAGGCAACATAAATGTTTTCATCTGCTTCCAGCAACTGACGACATTCCCTAAAGGAATAAAGATCATACAACAGAAAACATGCACAAAATACAAAATGTGCACACTTATTCATCAAATAGCTGTGCAATCACAATCATTATTTTTGTAATACAAATGTAACTATGTGATAGAATGAAAAATGAAATAAGCAGGAATGAGTCACTTTAAACATGGCAAGCACCCAGCTTTCATTTCTTCTGGCTGCAGGGACAGACCTTGAAATATGAAAGAGCATATTTTTCACTACTGGTAACTAGAATATTTACTGCAATAACACAAATGACTTTTCAATTTTTTCTTGTGTTGTGTATGTAGAGATTTGGGGTTTCACTATTGCACAATTAATGAAACAGTTCAGCCAAAAAAAAAAAAAGATCTTGCATTTTAGCTGGTAGTAATGGTTTGAAGTACCGTATTATTTATTGTGGATGTTTTTATCAGCTGTTTGGACTCTCATTCTGACAGCAGTGGCACCCATTTATTGGTGAGCAAGTAGGCTATGTGCTAAATTTCTCCAAATCTGTTCTGCTGAAGAAACAAACTCATC
>NW_015781793.1:0-1184 GCF_001515625.1 Sinocyclocheilus rhinocerous | reverse complement strand
ATTTTCCATCCGTTTTGTCTGCTTTTCAGTTGATACTTTGACCAGATGTTTTGAGCATAAGTTTGGTTATTTACTTGTTTATTTTGGGGTTTTAACTTTAAATCATTGGCCATATGTGATTACTGAGGTGTTTTTATTTTTTTTAGGAGAAACATCTAAGATCAAGGAAATTCCCCATTTGCTCTCTATTTAATCTTTTGATGTCTCGGGGGAAAAAAATGTATTGTTCTGTCTCATGAGCAGCTCCTGAAGATGGTCTACAGGCAGCAGGATGAAATTATAATTAGGAGACTCAACAATGAACTCCGAGAAAAAGACGAGAGAATCCGACAGCTGGAGCTCAAGAACCTGAGAAACACATGACAACCAAAACAGAGCTGCTTGATTTGAGTTATTAAGGTTACACTAAATAAAATGTGTTGTTATGATGTTATGGAATTTAATATCACTGCTGAAGATGGATGTACGTTTGTACTGCAGCCAAAAATGAAAATCCAGGCATTATTTACTCCAAACCCGTATGCTGATATTTTGCAATAGTTTTTCAATATAATGACTGTTGATGTCTTGAACATTATATTAAAAACAGAAGCTCTGACAGTCAGCTAAACATTTTCCATAGAAGAAAGCAAGTCGTACAGGTTTAGGATGAGATGCTGGTGAGTAATTGATGGATTTTCATGCTTTGCTGGACTCTGAAGTCTTGATGTTACAAAAGATTATGATTCAAACAGATGTGCTTCTTCTTTGTAGAGGAAGCGTATGAAGTTCTTCAGGTTGTCTGCCAGCAGATGGCGCTAGAGGAGAGAGCAAACGCATCTCAAAGTCTCAGTCTGCTCTAGATAAACATCAGATGTTCATAATCAGTGATTGTGTTCATCAGTTATACTGGCGTGATGTACTTATGGATTTGTAAGTACGACATGACATGTTTACCCTACAAATAATATATTGCTCAACCACATGAATCTGTTTTATGTTCCACAAGAGCCTTCTTTACATTTACGTTTTAATTCCCATTGACAGCAAGAACGATTGCTATAACGATATATACAGCATCCACACCGACGGACGATTACGTTCTGTTTATTAAGCGCGAGCTGAAGTTTTGTCGTCCGCCACTTTAAATATTCTCACTCTTTAAAGGGGTCATATGATGTCCATTTTCCACAAGTTGATATGAT
>NW_015781792.1:0-1184 GCF_001515625.1 Sinocyclocheilus rhinocerous | reverse complement strand
CAATTCCCACCCCAGCCGTCCTATTTGTCTTGCGTAGGGAGCCCTGGACGGGCCGTGTCAACGTGCGTGGAGAGAGGCCCCGACCAGATTAGCCGGGGTGAATCATGACCGCTCAAGCTCTTTCTTATTCAGTCCCAGTTCTATCTGTTATTGCTGCTGTAGTGGGGCTATAGTTTGCGGCCTGGCACTGTGGGTGGGAGGTGCTGCCTATGGGGCTTGTGGGTAAAATATGGATTGTGTGTGTGAGAAAGTAAGAGATTAACTGCTATACGGAGGTTTGGACACAGCAGCTTTCTGTTTCTTCAGAAATGCACTGTGAAGTGCTCACTCGGTTTATCTTTTCCCTGCTGAGAGATATTCACGTTTACCATTTCTGGGTGTACGGTAAACCCTCGCTTTGATTATAGCCAGTTCATCCTCTGTGAAACAAATTTGTAGGCTGCATGAAACTCATTTCAAGGTAAAGAGTTTCTTTATTGTTTGAAGTTAGAATACCTTATTTTATTTTTCCTGATTGTTATGCAGGGACTCTAAGTAAGTGATTTGTAGGTTGATTTTTCTAATTGTGGGACTATTAAAACTCCGTGCTCCGTGTGTTTGAGTGTCCTGAGCAGCCTGACACGGCAACAGCTCAACCAATAGTGTGAGTTTGGGGGCGGAGCTATCTGATTGTTTGACCAATGGAAGATGGGGAGAATGTTTGGGGAAACGTTTTTATCTTTTCAATTCTGCTTGGTGACACAGAAATGACACAATTCACATTTAAAAAAAAAAATCTTTAATTTCAATAGATTTTGCTGTAGTGGTCAACTAATATATTGATATATAAAATGTATATATAGATTGTATATCAGTATATAAATTAGACAACTGTTAAAGAAAGTAAATGGTAAAATGGTATCTTTTTTTTTCTTTTTTGTGGCTATCAAAAAAACTCAGCCGACCACTATTTTACACATAACAAAATGAAACTTTGATGGTGCTAAACTGAATAGTAATATTTTTTTTTAAATATCATTTAATAAATGCTTTAAATATAAATGCTAACTTTCTAAAAACACTGGCGTGACTATTCACAATGTTCACATTATGTTCTGTTCTGTGTTTTGTCAGACGAGGCTCAGTTAGCTTTGCCCATGCAGAAACCAGGGTTCGAGAAGCTTCCTCTGGGCACTCAGACTCTT
>NW_015781791.1:0-1183 GCF_001515625.1 Sinocyclocheilus rhinocerous | reverse complement strand
TAAGTACACCGGTATTAGGGCCACTTAATATAAAGTGGGACCGAAATTCTTTACTACAGTGTAAAAGCCTTGACTGTCACTTTTGATCAATTAAATCCTTGCTGAATAACAGTATTAACAAGAAAACTTTTGAACACTAGTATATATTATCCTATTATCCATTTAAATCTAATCTAAACTAAATTTGAAGTAAAACTTTTTTCCTCCAGTGTTTCAATACAATAATATGATAACTAGCGTGTTTTTATTAGTTGCCACCAGACGTTCAAACAGTTGCCAAGACAGTCATAGTCTTTTTTTTTTTTTCAGGAGCCACACCTATGTTATGTTCAACCATGCTTATGTCAGGCATCTGCTTTATCGTGTCACAATTTGTTTTATTTCTCTGCTCATCTCTGTGTATTCTGCCTCAAAGGTCAGCGATCTGTGATATTTCACATGATTACCTGAGCACATGGTGCATTCTATATATCACTGGTTAAAAATGAATGACCGCAAAATTGCAGGGAAGTGAATTTGGTTAATAATTTAAGAATCTGGCACAGATATATTGAGCCTCCCTGTTTCTTCTCTCTCTCTGTCCCGCTCCCTTTCTGCTTTTTTTTCGGCAACGTGGCACATCAATCAGGATGTCCCTACCCGCTCGTAGCTGTTTAAACAAAGTGATTGGCTTTGACCTTTAGATTATCCTCTTGTCCTTGACAGATAGCATCTTACCTAAGCATAGGATAACAAAGACAGTTCTGCCCTGCCAGAGTCAGATAGCAGCCTGTGCTTTGTTATTGACAGATCCAGTCTGTGGCTTCTAGTGCTGCTATAGACAATAGTTGGCAGCACTTCAGCAAACAGGAAAAAATTGCAAAAGCAGGCTTCTCCTGTGGCAGAGATGTGACACATTACACATTATTTCCTAACGTATCTATGCTACGTTGTGCTTTTTAAAGGTTCTCCCAAAATCAAAATTCTGTCATCACTTTCTTACCCTCAAGTTGTTCCAAATCAGTTTATTTCTTCTGTTGAACACTCTGTTGAAGAATGTTGGGAACCAAACAGTTGACGGTAGCCATTGACTTAGTAAGGAAAAAATACCATGGCTACCGTCAACTGTTTGATCACCTTCTTTGTATTTTGTGTTCAACAGAAGAAACTCATACAGGTTTGGAACAACTCGAGGGTGAGTAAA
>NW_015781790.1:0-1181 GCF_001515625.1 Sinocyclocheilus rhinocerous | reverse complement strand
GGGGAGCCCACAGCCAGCGATCAATGTTGGGAAAAAGAATTGTAATTCGCACAGTATGGCAAACAGCAGCATTTAAACATGCCAAGCTCAGGTTCAATCGCTCTATTTAATGGAAGCGAAACGTTTAAATCGGGCCCAGTCTCCATCCTACAAATGATGATTTATAGCTTAACGGAACCATCTAACTGAGGCAGAATACCAAGTGGAATCCAACCTCCACTCAATCATGAGGACATTCTCTACACAGAAAAGATACGTGCACTGAAAACATTCAATTCATTTAGATCTGTTTATTACAGTTACTTTGTGAATACAAAGTAATAAATGAAAAGTAATGCAATAAAAGTACACGTGTCTCTGACTGATCAAATAAAATAATATGAAAATACCAAATTTTTTAACATTTTAAAAACTATAATGATATATAGAGAAAAACTACTTCACCGTTTTGTGAAAATTATGTATTTAATTTGGTGAAATTATTCAAAAGGAAATTATTCAAAAGGCATGAAAATAGGATTAGATACATAACTAATAAAATGACAAAAACACTGCAAAATTACTAAAACTTTAACTAAAATTAAAATGGAAAATGGAAAACTCAAAACCAATTCAAAATATTAATACAAACTAAAAAATAGAATCTCAGTGATTCATTGTGTGATGGAAAATTATATTTTAAGCATTTTTAGAATGAAATGGCCGACTATTTGTCTTGCTAAGGATAATTGTATGTTTTTTTTGTGTATATAGTTATTCATTTTTATTTCAGTTATAGTTTTAGTTATTTTAGTACATAAATTTAAATTAAAATGAGATTTTTTTTGCAACTATCTGCGATAAGATCATTTTAAGTTTTTATATATATTTTAGTTAACATTTATTTCATGTAATGAAAAAATATATATGGTTTTACTTTTAGTAAATAATAATAACCCTGTGTGGAAGAAAAAAATACAGAATTCTCATATAATGCATGCATATCCAATGTTTTATACTGTTAGGCTGGCCGCACACTAGAAGATTTTAAGGCCGATTTTAAGACCGATTTGCACCACCGAAGGATCGGGGGGGGTGTCCCGATTCGCGGCTTGGTGTCATTACGATTATTTAACTGCTCCCGATCGAGACGGAGTGTCGCCGAACTCAAATCGTAAATATCAAACATGTTTGATATTTAC
>NW_015781789.1:0-1183 GCF_001515625.1 Sinocyclocheilus rhinocerous | reverse complement strand
GTTAATCTCCATCTGTAAGAAGACCATCGGAGGGAGAGAGAGAGAAAGGGGGAGAGATTGAGGGAGTTGAGGATGAAGAGAAAGACAGACTTAGGGTTCTAGAAAAAGAAAGGAAAGTCTGCCACGGCTTCTTTGCTTCTAAATTTGGTGAAATAACAAACAAGAACTACACAAATATAACAGAAGAAGAAAGAAAAGGGAAAATATTGACCGTTGAACAGACTACACAAGTAAACGAATCTTCTAATCTCTATTTAAAAACTAGGAAAATTGTGAAAAATGGGTCGCCATGAATTGCTATCCAGATGCTAAGGAGTTCTGAGTGTGCTGCTACACAGTTTCTGGGTGGATGCTAGGGTACTTTGCTTGTGTTGTTCATTGTAAAAAGTAGTAAGCTGCAATTATTACCTGATTTAACTCATTGGTCGGTTCTGAGATGTTAAATACAATTTTTGACATGAATAAAACAAGTGATTTTAGATGTTACCATTTTTAGGTTACCGTGTTTTCAGTATACTGGCCAAAGTCAAAATAGCCCATCCCTTGGTTTTACTGCTCCCTTCAATGTCTTTGGAATCTTTTTCAGTATGTGACATTCTGATTTCTGCTTAAATGTTTAGGCCTATGTGCCTAAATCCTGAGTATGAATGACAGTAATAGTGATGCTTGCCTTAGCAAACACCAATAAATAATAATATTTTTTTATATACTTATTCTGTTTAAAAATATTTTAGAAAAAAAAATATTCAGCTTTGTTGCACTTTGGAAACATCTATAAGAGGCATTCAGACAAAGTTCAGGCAGAGGGTGAACTCATATATGGCACAAATAAGAAATATCGAAAAAGTGAAAGAATATTTATGGGTGCTGGGCCATGCCTCTCTTTTTACATCCTTCTTTGGTCGTTGTCCCACTGATATACAGGTAGTTTTACTTGTCTTTGATGTTCCATGCTGCACTGCACTAACCTGCTGCATGTCAGGTTACACTGGACAGTGGAGTTAACAGTCATAACATTCAAACAGGCTTTTGTGGTAAATACCAAAAGTTTTGTCACTGGATAATGCCACATCAAAAACACCATGGTAATACAATCATTATTAAATATAAATTATTTTAACATCTACTAACACTTGTTGTGTGTCATCCTATTAAAGCCAGTTTCTTAAAAAGAGAATGCTAC
>NW_015781788.1:0-1181 GCF_001515625.1 Sinocyclocheilus rhinocerous | reverse complement strand
TTGCCAATGACAGTGAAGACCCCAAGAACAACATTCCCAGGTATTCCTATCATATAATAATGTGGTCAGTAAATAAATATATTTATACTATTTGGTTCCTAGACTCATTTATGTGTGCTTCCAGATATTTGAATGACCTTTATACCCTCGAGCTGCGTCCGGGCTCCAGCGTTGTGGGCTGGGATATACCGGTCACATACGGTGTACTGCCTCCTCCAAGAGAGAGCCACACTGCTGTAGTTTATACTGAAAAAGCTACTAAGAAGTCCCGTCTTGTTATATACGGAGGAATGAGTGGTTGCCGTTTGGGAGATCTTTGGACGTTAGATATTGGTATGAAGGTTATCTCTGTTTTTAATGTGGTGCTTGTCAGACATTGGTCATTAATTCAACCAGTCAATTAGGTTAAGCAATAATTAGGCCATTCTTTGCTTTTCAGATACACTGACCTGGAACAAGCCAGCAATAAGCGGCACAGCTCCCCTCCCCCGTAGCCTCCACTCAGCCACCACTATTACAAACAAGTGAGTTTCAGTGTAATCTAGAATTGCATCACCACAGGCATTCCCTAAATGTGCACAATGGCATTACTGACCTTTAATACCTTCATCTGTTTTGTCTGTAGAATGTATGTTTTTGGTGGCTGGGTTCCTTTGGTGATGGATGATGTGAAGGTGGCCACGCATGAGAAGGAATGGAAGTGTACAAACACACTGGCCTGCCTGAACTTGGGTATGTTTTTGCTAAAGTACATGTAGTATTAAAAAATATATTTCTTTTAAACCAAGTCGGTTATGCTCACCAAGGCTGCATTTAATTTCATTGATCAAAAATGTAGTAAAAACAGTCATGTCGTAAAATGTATTTTAAAACAGTTTTCTAGTTTAATATATTTTAAGTAATGATGGAAAAGCTGAATTTTCAGCAGCCATTACTTCAGTGTCACATGACCCTTCAGAAATCATTACTATAATTACTGATAAATGTGTCTAGTCTGTGCGATGTGTAAATGCAGCCTGATGCTACTTCAGTTAATGTTGTTAATGTAAATGAAACCGTGATCAAACAAATATTTTCTTTGTTTCCTAATTACTGCCTGTTTATGTAATTATTTGTAAAAACCTATTTTGAAATTGGTATTAAAGGGTTAGTTCACCCAAAAATAAAAATTAGGCTGTGTT
>NW_015781787.1:0-1183 GCF_001515625.1 Sinocyclocheilus rhinocerous | reverse complement strand
GAAGTCGACAAGGGTCCTCTGCACTGAAGACAACAAATTAGACATACAAAAAGAGCTCAATCTGAAGGAAAAGTTCACCCAAATTCAAAATTGTCCATCCTCAAAAGTTCATGCACTGCAAAAAAAAAACTTTTCTTACTTGGTATTTTTGTAAAATGTCATTAAATATTAAGTCTTGTTTCTGAAAATGTATCAAATTAAATGAGTTTATGCTCGAGACTCAATATCTTATGTCATTTTGCTTTAGATACTGTATTGTACTGGATATGTTCTGCAGGGTAGTGACCAACAGCAGTGAAAATAATAATAATAATAATAAATGATAATAAAACACAACGAAAGCACCATATAATAACTCCATGCGACTTGAACACTATATTCCAAGTCTAAAGCCATATGACAACTTGGTGTGAGAAACAAACCAAAATTGAAGTCAATATTTACTGAATATTTAATGTTTTTTGGGGTTCTGAAATATTTGCATTTGCATTCGAAAATGCTGCACCGTGTCAAATTGAAAAATTCGATATGTCTTACTCTGTATTTTTGTCTCGTTTCCAGCACAAATATCTAAACATTCTTAAATCAAGAAACATTTACTTGAGCTGAGAAATGACTTACAAAATAAGTTTTGTTTCTGAAAAATGAATCATAATTAAGTGAAAAATTTATCAAAACTGGTAAGAGAAATACTCTAACGTCAAAGGGAAAACAAGTTTATTTTTCTTAACACACTGACATATTTTTCTTGTTTTAAGAATAAACACCTAATTCTGATACCTTTGTCAGAAAATAAGACTCAATTTTAAGATTTAAAGTCATTGTCCTATTCAAATAAATGCAACTTGATAATTTTTCAATATTTGTAATAGAAAACAAGACAAAAATTCTAAGTAGGAATTTTTTTTAGTATAAAAAATATTGTACTTTATGGCTTCATATACTGTGTATATATAGTGCATTAATCATATGGGCTACTGTTGCATTGTTTTATGTTGGTCCTTTTTTGAAGCTTAATAGCCACTACAAAGTATAAAGTATAAAAAAATAAAGCATAAGGCATACCAGTTTGAAACATACCAGCTTTTTCATTTTCAGCATTAAATAGATGCATTTCATTGCATTCTTTTTTCACAGACCTGTAATGATGCAGAGTTCTAGACAGGTCCTGAGATCCGTTGTA
>NW_015781786.1:0-1183 GCF_001515625.1 Sinocyclocheilus rhinocerous | reverse complement strand
TAGCACTGAAGACTGGACTAATGACTGCTGAAAATTCAGCTTCACCATCACAAGAATGAATTGCATTTTAAAATATATTATAATAGAAAACAGTTTTTTTTAAATTGTAATAATATTTCACAAGATTATTGTTTTTATTTTTAATCAAATAAATGTAGCCTTGGTAAGCATAAGAGACTTCATTCAAAAACAGAAGAAAATATGTGAAATTGTATGCATTATGTACCCACTCACACTACAAAAACAAGTATGCTTATTCTACATTGTTGTTTTCGTGCCATCACCTCACTATTTCATGTTTAATTCAGGGGAGTCCAGTTACTAACTTGAATTAAAATGCAAAAAGTGATACTGAATGAAACCCATGAGCGATATTATATTTTATTCATCACACTTCAGCAGTTGACCAACTCTAATCTTTTGAGATGCCACAGTCCATCAAACGTGAAACGGATGGTGTAACTTTGGCAGTAGAAATAAAGAAGCTCAGGAATTGATTGAAAATGAGTGAGTGGGAAAATCATAGTGGTGCATAAAAAAAATTAAACTGAAAAATGGATTGTTTTCTCTCAGGATATCTTTATAGGCACCACAAAAAAGCAGAGCACAATTGAAAAAACTAAGAACCAACAATAGAAAAAGACGAACTTGAAACCAGCTTTTATTCTCTCTTATTTTCTGAGTCTTAAGACAAGAAATTAAGGTCTGAAAAAGGAAGGCTCCTGTGAAAAGAAGAAAGAAAGATCTGAAGGAAGTGCCAGTGACAGGACCTTAACAAAATGATGAGGCTTCAGCAATTCGCAAGCAACAATGTGGCACACAATGCTAAGAAGGCGCTGTCTCATGCCTAACACCACAACCTTTATGAAAGATAACACACTCCGTCAGCACAATCTCACACGACACGGTTTACAGTCGTACCTAACGAACGTAACTCTGCTAATCAGCCCTGGAAATTTTCATCTGGTGAACTATTCCTTTAACGTTAAAGTAGGGCTGGGCGATACAGCTAAAAAATGTATCAACGATATAATGTTTCATATCGTTCGATATCGATAATTATTGACATTTTAATAAAAAAAAGCAATAGAAAAAAAAGTTTACATTTAACCACTGTATTTATAATTTAAACAAATTGTTTGAGACAAACAACAAATATTTTTTGTTTTAACAATCAAACACA
>NW_015781785.1:0-1183 GCF_001515625.1 Sinocyclocheilus rhinocerous | reverse complement strand
GGATCCAGTGATTATACAAATGGAGGAAACCGCCAAAAATATTCTGTTATGGCATATGGCACTTCAGCTGCCATATGTGCCAGTTTTCACTAAAATTGGCACCACGGCTCATGATGGTCAGTTGCGACTGCCAAAAACACAGCGAGGGCTGTGCAGAGAGAACGAGAGGAAGAGGGGGGGAAAAAGCTTCATTGCCTCAGACAAGTGCACTGATGTCCTTCTGCAGCTCCCACAGCACAATCAAGAGCGAGATAGTGAGTGCTGGAGGAGAGAAGATTTGGGCAATAGGAGAAACTGGTGCTAGGTGATCTTTCACTCACCCTCACTTTCCCTGCACTTATTCAACGTTTAGACCTTTCAGCCTTTTGCATTCATTCAGCTTTGCTGTAAACTGGAGGAGAGACTGATGCATCTTCAAGGGGGGAAACATTGCTTTGGTATCCAGAGCATGAGATTTATTACAGTATGTAGTCCCACATTCTCATCAAAACTCATTTGTATGAGATGGCAAAATTGAATTGGCTTGTATGAAAAGGTATGACTTTTGTAGGTTTTCAGGCCATTTCACCATTTTATATTATGGCTTATTTTTTTTATAAAGAAATGTACATATAAATTATGCAATTTTGCTTTTCCATGTACAGAAAGTTATGGAATTGCTTTAATTAAAAGTAGGGATTCACTGATATTTAAATACTATCTGATATTGATAAGCCAATATTTATTTTTATAGCTGATTATTGATAAATGGCAGATATTAACATTTTGTCGAAATAGAAAATAAAACAAGTAAAACTTAAATGCTACAAGTGCATTTATGCATAACAGCATTTGTATCAGAAATGGATATTTATTTTGAAATCGTCTGAAGATTACATTTAACTGTTATTAAAATTATTAGCATTTTTAAAGATTAAGTGACTTTTGATTAAGGGACTGTTAAACAAGGATGATAAAGGAAAGTAAATATAAAGAAATGTAACTATAAGAATATGGGAAATGAGCACGCACAATTTGCCAGCATTTTGGCCATTATATGTTCGATATTGACTGAAAATTATTAATATCAATATTTTTAACATTCGTTTTTTTTTGCAAATATTCCTAATTAAAAAAAAAAAAGTTAAAGATCAAGAAGTTAGTTTTCTATAGTCCCTCTAATGTGTTGGTGCCCACACTGAAA
>NW_015781784.1:0-1174 GCF_001515625.1 Sinocyclocheilus rhinocerous | reverse complement strand
TGTGTGTGTGAGAGAGAGAGCGAGTGTGTGTGTGTGTGTGTGTGTGTGTTTCACGTGCAGGAAGAAGAGGATGCAGCAGCCTAAACAACAACATGATGTGTGCTTCACATTCAGCTCTGCTACTGCTCAATTAAATCTCATGCATACTGATATTAAATTATAGTGTTTGTAACTGAACTTTTGTGTTGTGTTATACTTTCCATAATTAGTGTGTTCGTTGAATCAGTCATCACTAATGCTAGTGCTGATAGTGATGTGAAGAAACCTCTAATCAAAACATCTTCCCCCGGTTTCACAGACAAGGCCTAAAGCCTATAGTTCCAGACTAAAATGTAAGTCTGAGATGTGTCAACTGAAAGAAATTTGCACTGACTTATCTTAAAATATATCAGTGCCTTTGTTTTGGCTCAGGATGCTCAAATAGCCAAAGAAGCTGGAGTGACCTTTAAAAAACCACCCAGAATGGGCGTGATCAGCTGTAATCGGCGTGAGAAATCAGTGCAGAAGAGTGAATGTTTGTGGGAACAGAGGTCAATCTCCTCCCAGTTTACACAATGACTGGATCCAGATCAGCTCCAGAAAGAGCTGCTGAGCTGCTGAACACTGATCATCAAACCACAGGAGCGTCCTTCCTCTGTGCTGTGAGTGATGGAGCGTCTCGCTCTGACCGTCATCGAGGCGTTACGCTCTTTCACTGAGCTGTTTCTCACACAGCCGCTGAGCGCCTCGCTCTCTCATCTCGGTGAGAGCGACCTCAGAACACTGGACGCAGGTGAGTCACACCAAAAGCCCCATTGTGTCTGAATCAGCTGCTGCTCTGCTGATTTTTAGTGATTTATGTGTAAAGTCAGTTCTGCTATGGTTACCCCATACAGCAAAAAATATATATTCAAAAAGTGGTCCAAAAATATATTAGCTAAAACATGTTTCAAAATATATTTACGTAAATATATATTTTCTACCAATATATTTTTGGTCATTTTTTATGGAGGGCCAAATTACTCAAAAGTAAATCATTAAATAAATGTTGAAATATATAAATAAATCATTATACATTAAATAAATGGATTAAATGCTAAACTAATTAAATACATAGAGAAATGCATAAATAAATAAGTATTGAATGAATGAATATTTATTTAATTATGTATTTAACGATTTATTTATATATTTC
>NW_015781783.1:0-1183 GCF_001515625.1 Sinocyclocheilus rhinocerous | reverse complement strand
ATTTTTTTCTGACTTTGAATATTCCAAGTTGATTGTTTTAAAATGACATTTCTGTATTTGAAATGGCTTTAGTATTTATGTATTTTTAACATCTCTTTCTCTTGCTGACTGTGACTCTCTGGATGAAGTCCAGGTCAGTCGCGTCAGCCAGCTCACATTCTGCCACCTGCTTCTGTGGATAAACACTGAATGCATTCTTCTAAAAGAACAGGCTTTCTTTCATTTACTCTGTGTACCTTCTTTAAGACGTTACCTCTCAGAGCAGGTGTCCTGACACATGGCGCTGGTCATTTTGCGGAAATCATAAAGAATGGTCCCGCCGAGTGCGTGCTCCGTTTCATTGTTTATAAAACATCCGATGTAGGTCCCTTGTTGAGAATGATTCAGAAACAATTTAGAATAACTATAAAAAATCTCCAATTTAAGATGGTTATTTTATAAACCATTACCTTTTTGTCTGTCTTTCTTGCGTGACAGATTATGTTCAGAAGAGCTTTTCTGTTCTGCATTATCATGGAACCAGTGGCGTCTCAAATGCCTGATCTCCAGATTACGAGATATGAAGTGTTTTTGGTCCTTTCTTCTGTCTGTCTGATCACGAGGTTGGTTCTCCATCACTTGGATGACATTCCTTCTGTACAACCACCTGGCAGCAGGTAGCTCCAGGGATCTAGGTGGCGCTGGTAGTGAAGGTAGCGCCGCGGTATCTGTTTCTCTCTGAAATGTTAGCACACTGGAGCGCTGAAGCAGTAACACGCTTCCTGCCATGATGTAAGCCACACCCAGAAAAAACAGAAGCAACTGAGCCCGCCTTAAAAAGTGCTGTAGTCTGTAGAACGGCTTGGCCATTCTGGTTCAGACCATTCAGATGGATGTCAAACAATTCTTTTACTTATACAGGACAAATAAATACAAGATTGTATATTCTAGGCAACATCCTGATCTTCATCCTTTAGAGATTTAGCTCCTGGTGTCTACAGCATCATGAGTTCACAGGACCTAAAATAAATAGAAACGGCTGTCAGGATGAATACAGGATCAGACTATTAAATAAACCAATGTTCCCCTTTAGATTCTAGCCATTTACTCAGATCTGAACAGTTAATATAAAAAAATAAGTGAACCACTTTTTTTCTGTAGATGCTGAGAAGGCTTGTTGTGACCCAGAAGAGGCTTCAGCCCT
>NW_015781782.1:0-1183 GCF_001515625.1 Sinocyclocheilus rhinocerous | reverse complement strand
TATATACCCTATGGTGTGTGTATGATCATTTTCATTGGTAATTTTTACTGAGCAAAAGAAATTTGGAATGTCAAGAGGAGGAATTTACTGAATTCAAAGGCATTTAACACAATCACACATTAGACTTTGCGTTAAATTAAAGCATTCTTAATTGATGTAAATTATTATATTAAATATTTATAAATTATATATTCAAAAAATACAAGAAATTAAAATTAAAATACAAAATAAATGACAATAAAAAATTATGTTAGTGACATTTTAAAAATTGATTATTAATATAATAATATATTTCTGGAAATATTCCATATGTTGCGTGTAGGATAATTTTTATGGATAATTTGAACTGACAGAATTTTTTTTGTTAAAAACTACACTTACAACATGAATTTAATTCCATTTTAATTCTAGTCCCTTAAATAAATAATAAAAAATCTATCTACAGCTCTGCATCCTCTTTGCTATACCAGTCAAAATTCAGGAATGGAATTGGATTTTTACTTGTCAATGCAATTCTGACTGGCAACACCCATAGGATCATTTTCAAATGCCTTACTGTGATAGTAGCAGAGGTTATAGGGTTTGACTGAGACTTTTTTATCTCTTTTTCATTCTCAGTGAGTGAGTACACCAATGCGTTTGCTTTCACCCAGTTCTGTGGAGTTCTCTGTGCTCCCTGGAATGGACTGCTAATGGACAGACACAAAAGAAAACCCCTAGATCCAGGTCAGTTGAAAGAGAAATGTGAAGGTCTGTTCCCTTTCGATACTTCACTCCTACTGCGTCGCTAGACCCTTATGGGGAAAACTCCTTTTTCTCTGATCACTGAAGCCTTTTTCAATCACACACTGTAACTGCACGGCCATTGGTTCATGCAGTGAAATAAAAATGAACCAATGGCTCGGCAGCGGAGCCAAATTTCTCAAAAGAGCAAATTCACGGCGTTGTTGCAAATGCCGCGCCGTCATTGCAGCTTGTGCAGGACTTCGCTGCATGCTGATGATGGCCATTCAGAGTGCGTTTCCTGTCTGGGCAAGTGTCACGCAGAAGCCGCTTTGACTGAGATGGAGTGTGTTCTCACTGCGAGAACATGAGTCTCACCTCTCTGCGTGCTCGAATCGCTTTCTTTTCAGAGAGTGACTCCGCCCCTCGCACCCTCCCGTTTTCTTCCTCCCAGGGACCT
>NW_015781781.1:0-1183 GCF_001515625.1 Sinocyclocheilus rhinocerous | reverse complement strand
ATTTTGAATGTAGTTGTATTGAATGTGAACTTGTAGTGTACTTGTAGCGTGTAGAGAAATCTTAAAAGTTTTTTTTACATGCATAAAATATCAATGAAATAAAAGACCACTTAAGTAAGAGACACTTTCTTAAACTTACATACACTTTTGAAGTACACATTTTACAAATTAAGAGTACTTTTAATTTATAAATTTTTTATTATATTTTGTTGTGTTTTAAATGAGTACACTTATTTACTAAGTTGACTAACATAGAAAACATAAGTACTTTAAAGTATAATTTTAACTGTTGAGCCAATTTTGGTAGAGTAGAGTTTTGTAAAATTCAAAATTGCAAAAAATCCTGACACATATTTTGGTTTGCATTCGACTCAGCATGAGCCAAAAAATCAAGGGAAAAAAGAAGTTTGCTTTTAGACCTTACCGTTCAAAAGTTATTAGCAGCAATACGAGTACAAATTTGGCCTGTTGGTGGCGCTATAGAGTTTGAGATAGAGACTCCAAATTTGCTGAGGTTAATAATGAGACCGTCTTCTATCTGTGTGTCAAATTTCCTAACTTTCCCGCCAGCAGTTCTGGGCTGCCATAAACTTCCAAAGTAGAAGAAGAAGAAAACTAACAGATACGATAGGTGCCTTCGGTGCTTGGCCCTCAAACATATAACAGACAAGTTTCAATAGAAATTACATATTTTAATTTACCATAATAAATGCTCATCAGTACATTAGGGCAGTAGACATTTAACATTTCAAGGATAATAAAATTATGTAATTACATACAGTATACTGATGTACTTAAGGTCAATTAACTGCTTTTAAGATAAATATAATAAACTATAACAAATATTGGCTTAATTGCAATTAACATTCAATTAAGTTTCCCGAAAAAATTATATTCAGTTCACACTATATTCTTTTAAAGTGTATTATTTCTGCAATACGTACTCATATTAAGAATTAATTCATTAAAACGTACTCTTAGAAGGCAGTAACCTAGCAAATATCCAGGATACCCTAGCAACTGCTTAGCAGCACACTAAAATGTATTCAGAAACAGTCATCCAACCACAGCATTGTAATGGTGACTTTTACATGGGCAATCAACACTTTTTAAAGTGTTTATTTGTTTATAAAATAAACAACTAACGGAATGCATAGTCGATATAAAAAACTGGATGACGAGT
>NW_015781780.1:0-1175 GCF_001515625.1 Sinocyclocheilus rhinocerous | reverse complement strand
TACAAAGGAATAAGACTCCTGCCAGTACAATCAATGGCTTATGGGTGTCCACAATATTGCTAGCTAAAGTAGAACCTATTGATGGCAAGGCAGCTTGTTTTGTGATGTATAGAGAGAAGGGTACTGTAAATGAGAGTATCAGATCAGCAGATACGCTGCCTTTTTATTAGGCTCATATTTATTAGAATGAATTATTTTGCTCTTTTCGATCTGTTGGGCTGTTTCTTAACTAAAGTAATGATGGCATATTATTCATTGGCTGTAAATGAGTGGGCTGTAGTGGTCTTGTACAATTTCTCACTTACACTATAGTGTCCCGGGGAGATCTCAAAGCTTCTTTTATGTATTGAATTAAATTTTAACTGTGAATAATCTTGAGGTTGAAACTGACTGTCTGAATGTCAGTGACGACTTGTACATTTCATTTTTCAAAAGCCTAATGGAGTAAGTATCTGGATTGAAAAATGTAATAAGGTTGGTTTCAGTTGGACAACATTGAATATAAGATGCCTCTATAGGAGTCTGTCATGAATTATTCGATGCATTATGTAAAACCCTTTCATTTTGAACAGCTTTGCATGGCAAGAATCCCATTCTTGGATTTTGTAATGTATTGTTAAAGAAGATATTTTTATGAGAATAATCCCATTTTAGTGGTGATAAATCTCTATGATCCCAGCCAGTACTGGACTTCTTGTCTAAACTCATGCCGTCAAACTATTTGGAGGATTTGAATCCTTATGAAAAACTCTTTGGACTGAATATATCATGGTTTTATTTGCTCTGTCAAATGCTTTGTTGTTTCTTTAAGAATATTTGGTTGTGTGTTTGGGTGGCGTTATTCTGTCTGTGGGATATTTGTGTGTGTTGAAGGGGTTTGTCATGCAACAGAGATTACTATTAAATTATTTATTATATATAGTTATTTAATTTAGAAATGTTTGATGATGGATCTGCATGATAATCCTTGTTTTTAGTTATGAGTTGTATGGGATACCAAACTGAACTGATGTATTCATTCTTTGGAGCATGTTGGCAAACATACTTATAATCACACCGCATAAATTACAAAATGCACTACAATTCAAAAGTTTGAGGTCTTTTTAAAAATAAATAAATAAATAAATAAATACCAAATCAGCATATTAGAATGATTTCTGAAGGTTCATGTGACA
>NW_015781779.1:0-1169 GCF_001515625.1 Sinocyclocheilus rhinocerous | reverse complement strand
TGTGTGTGTGTGTGTGTGTGTGTGTGTGTTTTAACATCAGACTATCGCTCTGTTTTTCTCTTTGTCAAGACAAACCCTTTCAGTTGCGAAACTTCAGTTGCACACAAACCCCAAACCTCATCCTCAGTTCCCAGCATGCACCAGGCTGCAGCTCCTGTTCATGGTTTACTGCTCATCAAGAGGAAGGTGAGACACAAACTGTCTTTTTGTGCTGCTGGAGTGAACAATACTTCATATTAATGGTAGGAGAGCTTCATCTATTGTAAAAGACAGTCTTAGAGAAATAGGAAAAATACTTTAATTTTATTATTATTATTATTATTATTATTACTTTGGTCAAATTCATCATTTCTTTCAGGTTTCAGCTAACATGCATCTGTTTCTCTGTATAATCATATTTAAAAACATGTTGTGATTTCAATGATATGAAAAGACCTTTGCGATGGACTGTTTGCAGCAACTGCTGCAGTTTAATTCAGTAATCTGAAATGTGTCCAAACCATAAGTTATTTTGATATTAACACACATTAATAAAGCACAGGATCACGAACACAACATTACCTTCTGCTCCATGAGGTTTGAGTTTGAATCTGCTTCTCTCTTTCAGCATCAGATGTGTGAGTCTCTGTATTGATTGATTGATTGATTGATTGATTGATTGTGTGTTCAGGTGATCACACACACACGCGTGTCAGAGAAGCAGGTGTGTGAGGAGCAGAAGAAGCTGGAGGAGCGTCTGCTGGAGCTGGAGAGGAGAGGAGTGCAGCTGGAGAGAGAGATGAGGAGATGCATCAGCGGTGAGAAACAACAGACACGCTAATGCTAACAGACAAACATACAGCTACTGTAGAGGAGAGGAGTGCAGCTGGAGAGAGAGATGAGGTGCACGGATGGTGAGAAACACCTGAACCTCCTCACATAACAACAGACTAATGCTAACAGACACAAAAGAGCCTGGCTAGCAGATGTGCTATGTGTTAAAAAAGAGGCATGTTAACAGATGTGGTAAACAGACTACAGACACACTATCAAACCTGCTAACAGACGCAGTAAACAGACATGCTAGCAGATGAGCTAACAGACACACACGGTAACATCCGTTACAGAGTGACTTACAAAATGAATCATTCAAATATAAAAATGGCATATAAACTTTTTTTTTTTTTTTG
>NW_015781778.1:0-1183 GCF_001515625.1 Sinocyclocheilus rhinocerous | reverse complement strand
TACACACACTTGATTGCTCTTTTTGTTAGGAGTTTATTGGCAGTCCATGCAGAAAACATGACAACCTGAGAGAGAGAAAGAAGAAGAAAGGGCCGTTCAAGATGGCTAGACAGTAAAAGGTACAAAAGACACATTTAGGCCACTGGGAATGGAAGGGAGAGAATACATGAGAAAGAAAAAAATGAGGGAGGAAAGACAAGAGAGTATGAGGGTGGGAAAGGACAAACGCTTCCTAGAAAGAAGAAAACCAAGGCTACAAAAAAGGAAACGTCAAGCAGAATGTCTAGCTTCTGTTTGCATTACAAGAAACACATGATTTACACTGCCAAGGACAAAAAAAAAACATATTTAAAGTATCAAAAAAGAACTATATTTGACTTACAGCTGTCAACACCACTGGTGATTGTGTGTCACATGAACAACTGTGGCTACTAGGGAGTCATTAACAATGAACAATAACTTGCATTTTAGATTGTTCCTTACATAAAGCTATAGTATGAAGACTTGAAATAGCCAAAGTCATACTTTTATGGTGTATCTCTGCCTTTTTTGGAGCCTGTCTGTTTAAATCACTTCTGGGTGAATTATCTCTGTTAAATAGTCTGGTGGTGTGTGTCATGTAAGCACAGTTTAAAGAGATTTTCTTGAACAGCACCAATCCTTTTGTTTTAATCCTGTTGTTTTCCTTCAAGTCTTCAAAATCCCCAAATACTTCATAATGTTTACTTTACAAATACTTACTTTTTTTTGCACCTGGTGATTATCTAGCTACCCTCAGTGCCCAATGTCACCATCCTGAAACATTTTAGCCACTCACATCTTACTGTCTTCCACAGCACCGTGCTGTTCACACACACTGCAGGGAGCCTGAAGGGATGATGCCTGTGCTATTTCCATGATTTTGCATGAGGTGGAGATTTTGTCTGTGTGATCTGTTTTGTCAGTCACATCCTTTCTCATGCCATGCAAATAATCTTGTGTTGACTGTGACTAGCATGTTTGTACAATATGTCGCACTGTGTACAGACACGCGCGCACACACACACACACACTATTGTTCTCAATTACTCAAGGGAGAATGGGATCAAGACATGTTACATGTCGGACTTGAATCTGCACCCCCTGCATGAGTATATTGACAACCCTCTACATTGCGAGTAAATTACTCGCATATGCGACTAAA
>NW_015781777.1:0-1183 GCF_001515625.1 Sinocyclocheilus rhinocerous | reverse complement strand
CAAATGAGAAAACAAATGTCATGACGATGAGAAAACAGCTCTGATTTTATTGACCCAAAACCACTACTAATTCCTTCAGGAAATACAAAGTAGATTTCATAATTACCTGATCCATTATGTATCTTTGCGATTGGATCCAGATGAGTTAAACTGAAATATTGGTGCAAAAAAAAAATATTGCATGAGGTCCTGAGTAACCATTCACCAAGTTAAACGATCTGAAACATAATCCACAAGGAATACCTGTGAATCCTTCTGTATGTATCCTGTTCTTCTTGACAGAGGATTCTGGGTAGTTCCACGGCAGACTCCAGACATACTTTCCCGATGGCTTCATGTGGGACTACATGGATGGGGATCTCAATCCGCTCATACCTTGTCATAAGAAAGGAATGCAATTTCCATTTTTATGAGCAAAAACACTGCACAAAAACTATTTCTCATCAAATACTGAGAGATCAGATAAACAAAACATACACTACCAGTCAGCTGTGGACACACATAAATTTATCTTTTTGTTTATGGAACTATAATGTTTTAGATTATGTATGACGCATGGATCTGAGTTGCAAATCTAAAAATGTAAAGCTTTCAGTTATTCATTAAAATAAAAAGCAGATTATTTACTCTGAGCCTTTCTGGGCTTGTACTGACTGGAAACAGGTGTACAGGACTCTACCAGTCTACAAGAGAAATAGAAAGAAACGGCATGGTAAAAAACGTGACAATAAAATAATAACTCTTCAAGGTGATGAGCTTAATATACCTTTGTGTTTTTATCTTCTATAAAGCATGAGAAGATGAGTCCAACAAAACCCTGATCCATCATCTGATACATTGCTTGAGTCCTAACATCTGTATAATGCGAGAATAATTGGAATTTTATTCAAATAAAGGGAAGATAATAATGTATAATTCCATGCATTCATTAAAAAAAAACAACTAACCAACATGTGATGGCCACACAGTGATGTGTGGATGAGAGTGGTACCAGCCCACAACCCTCATTGGACGTCCCGTCATCTCAGCCAACCTGTGCCTCATATTAAGAAAATGGGCTAAAATAACATCAGGATTACACTTTATGATACATAAAGTGTTTTATGCGTACTGTACAACCCCATTTCCAGAAAAGTTGGGACATTTCGTAAAATGCAATAAAAACTAGAATCTGTGATTTTTT
>NW_015781776.1:0-1182 GCF_001515625.1 Sinocyclocheilus rhinocerous | reverse complement strand
CGGCAGCGGCTATTTACACTAAGTGGAATTAGCATACTTTCTTAGAGATAGATCCTATTTACAGTAGGCTAAGTGCAAATAGATGCTATTTACACTATAGTGAATATAGTGATATACACCACTGAAGCCGTTATTCATAAGTGTCGTATTTAACCTTGTGTGACATTGGAGGACGGAACTACTGTAAATTTTCACTTAGTAATAGACACTTCAAATAATCTTGTTTTCCATTTGCATTAAGATTATTTTTATTACCATACTGGCAGATAATTTTACTTAAGTAAAATGCACTTAATTTAGTTAATTCAGTTGAGCGAAAGGTTTAATGAGTCACTCATAAGGTCAGTGGGTGCATACGAAATTGCACTTATCTGCTGTATAGTAGGCAAAAAACAGTATGTGAAAAGAGTAGTATGTTCTGTGTTACTGTTATGTGATACTTAAATTTGACCTGAATTTGAAGTCAATATCCCTTCTTTTTTCAGCCAAAAGTTGAATATTACTGAATAATTGTTGTGGCATTCCTATCATGTGGATGTTTGCTCTTTGTGGTGGGTGTCGGATCACTGTAGGTGACATGGTAGTAAAATATAGAAGCATCTTGATTTATTGAGGTGTCAGTATCAACATACTGCTATAACCATTGCTGCCATCCTGGGCAGCTGTATTAAATAAGAGGGGGCTCTCTGGGGATTTGTGGAGGCACAGCAGATTTGAGTTCCATGAGCACACTGCCTGAGCACGCACCTAATGGCCTTTTATTTCTTAGTCAGGGACACAGGCAAAGAAACAGGTAGTTGTAGGGTTTGGGGATGTTGGACGAACCAAAAAACGTTTGTAACCAAAAGATTTTCTTATGGTAGAGGTTGTCAGATCCAGTCAGGTACTCTGTAACCCTCTGGAAGTATTTTGTAATCAGAAGAAATTGTGCAGTGTTGCTTTATTCTATGTACTGTTTAGTCCAGTACAATCAGATTATAATCTTACATTTTTCTGAAATATTTTCAATGTGTCTGCTTACATAAAGTGTCCGTGTCTATAAATTAAAACAGACATCTACTCTCCATAGAATATTGTACTTGTTTATTGAATATAAAGCTTGTTTAACCTATAAGTGTGTGTGTGTGTGTGTGTGCAGTGTAGGGTTTTCAGCTCAAAAAGGGAAATATTTATGACTAATTA
>NW_015781775.1:0-1182 GCF_001515625.1 Sinocyclocheilus rhinocerous | reverse complement strand
AACACAAGATAGAAAATAGATTATTAAACTAATATAAAGTAAATAAATGCTATATATATAAAATCTAAACAAAAATTTAAAATATAATGATATATATATATAATGAAAAATACATAATGATAATAATATAATGATATATTCATATCTTCAACTAATATAAACTAATATACTAATACAAACTAATAAAAAGTAAATAAATAGCTAATAAATAAAATGGCAATAAAAACTTTATATAGTATTTCAAACTCTTTATAAAACCTCTATATATAAAAAAAAGGTCCATTATAGCGAGAAGGTAATCTCAGAAAATTTTACAATTTTATAAAATTTCTGAATGTTCTATAAGTATAACTAAAGTGTAGGCTTGAGATTTAATACCTATTTGCTTCCAAGTGTTTGTGGGAACATTAGAGCATGTCGTGCTTGAGTGTGTGATTTATTTGCTCTTCTAGGATGTTGACATTGATGCTGGTCTTTGGTGCCAAAAGGACAGTGACGGTTGAACGCAGCGTCCAGTGCTGTAGCGGAGCATTGTCCTCCAGCTTCAGCCCCCTCCTCCTCCTCCTGCTGTGTGTGTGTCTGTGTGTTTGTAAGCTGTTGGACTGTGACCGTATTGAAGGGACATTGAGAAATCTTGACCTTTCTGCATTGAATCCCTGCATTCCGTCAAGCAGACTGGCTCTTAAAAGCAGGACCGGCCACTACACTAGATTAAACGCATGGCACGAGAGTAATATGTTGCAGTGTGCACGTATACATGGGTCGTAGATCTTTTCATTGGACCACTGTCAAGGTTACTTCTCGTCTTTAGCCGCTACAGCACAGCAGACGTCACACACCCTGTCCCATGACACCTATGCTGGGAGTCAGATCTTAAACACCACTGTAATTTTATCATCGCCATGTTCTTTTAGTTTTTAATGAGTATTTCTTTTTTAAATATAACTTTAAAGCAGTCAGAAAGTGAATTTTTATAAGTCTACTTATAATGCTAGCCTAGGTTTTTAACCTAAATGTAGATATGTGGGATTTCTTATGGTTTACATCTTCTTTATAAAGTGTGAATTAAATTATGACAGGTTCTGTGATGAAATGTGTTGAACTGGTAAATTTGTCTTAAACTGATCAGGGACCTTCACTGTAAAAATGCTACAGTAAAAGCCTGTTAAATGGTTAACGGTA
>NW_015781774.1:0-1182 GCF_001515625.1 Sinocyclocheilus rhinocerous | reverse complement strand
CTTTCTGTATTTGTCAAAAGTCAAAGGTCACTCAATTCAGTTGGATTTTCCTCAACTTCATGATACATTATGTAACTGCAGACCCTCCCTGACCTCAGATTATTATAATCTTTCAGCCCTATACACATTCACTGAATTGCAATGTCATAAGATAAATGCGATGAGCGTGTGTTTCCTTGTTGAGGAGGAAACACGGTTCGTGGAATTTTCCCTGCTGTCTTGTGTCAGACTGATGCTTTAACATTCCTTTAGGGTCTGCCAGTGTTTACTCTTAGTTCATATTCCTTTCCTCTTCTCTGTTATCTGCAGCAGTTCCCAGAAAGTAAATCATTGCACTCATCCAAACATGCATAAATCTTTGTACAGTAAACACAATAGCTTGGCATTCCCAACGCTTCCTACATTTAGACTATCTTATGCTCATTGCTTTTAGGGAACGAGCTGTCATTTACAGACTTCATCCTTTTTTGTCTTTTACCTCCACCTCCCTCTCTCTTTCAGCGTCCCGTCTCTCAACCTAGTTGCCATGGGCACCAATGAAGGGTCTGATAAGAGGCGTCTGGACACAAAGAGATCGTATTAAAAACGCAGCTGCGGGCTTCAGATCAAATAATGCCTCAAACATGGGGTTTTAAAAGGAGCCGCTTTCAACCTACAAACATGGGCATAATCAGCATATCTCTCATCATTAGCAATGACCGTCTTTGTGTCACGTTCACAGGTTTTAGTGAACATGTATAACAAACAACATCCGTAACCTGGGTTTTGCTTACTTCAAAGTGGGTTCAGTATGCTAAATCATAAAAGGAATGTTTTAGGAGGATTGCATATCTAGACAGGCCTACAGCGTGAGTCAATATGAAATGTTTGACAAGTTTGTAGTAGTGCTGATAAGAGCAATAAAACATAAGGATATAGTCATAAATCATGTTAGTCAAGTTTCTTGATCCTTGCAGTTGTTAAAACACACTAAATCTGATTCAGTACACTATGCAAAACTGTCATTAATATTTTTGTTTCACTTTATTGGCACATCAAATTATAAGTCAATTGTTATTCAGACATGGCCTACTTGTTAGTTCAGCTGTGAGTCCCATTCAATTCTAATTTATAACTTTTAAAATGATAGGTTTTAAATAAATGTTACAGGGAAAGGCAAATGACAAAATTACAATACTAAAT
>NW_015781773.1:0-1180 GCF_001515625.1 Sinocyclocheilus rhinocerous | reverse complement strand
TCAGAAATCATTCTAATATGCTGATTTGCTGCCCAAGAAACATTGTTGAAAACAGATGTGCTGCTTAGTATTTTTTTGTGGAAACAGTGATGCATCCCCCCCCCCAAATCAAAAGAACAGCCTTTACTTGACTGTCACTTTTGGTTATTTTATTTCATCTTAGCTAAATAAAAGTATCAATTTCTTTCAATAGCAGCAGATAATGATTATTTATTAAGTCATTATGACTTAACCTATTAAGAAGCAACTCCTCCAGAAAATACATGAAAACGTAGAAGGAATGGGCACATGCAGAAACCATAAACATGACAAAACCATTTTAAAATTTCAGCACTTTAATTCACCCAGTTCGGTTTGAGACATTGCTCTGATCAAATGATTACAAGAAAATGAATGAAAAGGAACGTAAGGGTAAAAAACACAATCTAAACTTCAAAGGTTAAGTCGCTCATCATATAGGGCTAGTGAATGTTTACAGGGTTGAGAAAAGCATTGACAGCTAATACTCGTCCACAATAAGGGCTATGAAATATCCAAAACTCGACCAACAAAACAGTTAATGCCAAGATGGAAGAAATCACTTTGACAATAGTAACAAATACAGTCCAGAGATGCAGTACTGGTGCATGAGAGCACCATACACTCATGAAACGGCTGGAATTTGATCACTTTTCTCCTGAAAAAGCTTCTTGAGAGGATACCTTCACAATATAAAATACAGATTTTAACACATTTAAATATGACTTGATAAATGGAAAGCCTACTGAACGGGTCTAAGTGTCATCTTAGATTCAGAGGACTATGACCATCATGGTCAGAAATGTCATTCACTTCTGTTGAGTGCGTTTTCAAATTAACGTACAGCCTTTATGCAGTCAATCATAGCTCTTTCATAACTTTCCTGGAGAAATATAAAAGCAGTTCACACAAACTTTTATCACAAACTTGCAAACTGTTCCAGGGATAAAATATACATGGTAAAGACACCTGCATGATACCATGTTATTCTGGTAAATATTAATGCATGCTTTGGCCTGTATAGAAAGTTCTATACAATGTGTAGCTTTAAATGTTAAAAATGAAACCTTCGACCAAAGCAGAATGATTTTAAACAGTGCTATTACATAGTACACAACAAAATCATGACATAACATATTATTTTCCCGTTTTAGTAGTGAAA
>NW_015781772.1:0-1182 GCF_001515625.1 Sinocyclocheilus rhinocerous | reverse complement strand
CGGCTCTCTAGGACCGAACTTGCCTACCCCTGATATAAACCAATAGGATCTGCAGCTGAATACATTTCCCCTTGCTTCAGTTCTTTAAAGAAGACTGTGGCTGATGCTGTGAATGACAGATGAGGCTCTATGGGAAGGAAGAGCCTATTACACAAAGGCTGCTTTGTGGATAGCTAACCATCTTAGCGGCACTAGACCAGTCTAGTCAGACCAAAGCATTTAGTTAGTTTTGGAGTAATAAAAATTAAAGCGCTTCATTTCAGATTTTACCCACTAAGATCATTTTATTTCATGACCTTGATGGTGAGAGTAACTTCTCTAAATTGTGGCTTGATCAATTTTTCACCAGCATGTTTGAATGTCACTGATTTGTGGCTTTTACAAAAGCACAAATTGCTAAAAAAATCCACTATTTGGTGGGAAGTAATGACTATTCTCTACTGTATCACTGAACAGCATGTTTGCCTTTCCGCTTCAAAAGACCTTGTGTTTTGGTACATGGTGGGTGTTCAACAGTTTTCAAATCACAATTCACAAGGGAATTATGTTACTGAATTAGTTAAAAGGGAAGGCAAGGAAGTATCCGGCTCACCAGCTCTCCTTCGATGATGCCCATGAGAATGGGGAAGTAGTTGTCAACAATCTCCTTGCACTGGTCAGCCAGGCCCTCGTCAGGGATCAGCTGACAGGCCTTCTCCATGTATCCGAGGAGTTCGCCCTAGATTTGACAAGAATTTGGACTTTGGCCTCCCATAAAAAGTACTCAAAACTCCAGTGCTATCATGTCAGCATACCTCTGTGGCATTGTCCTTCAAAAGCTGCTCCACCACCATCAACACCTCTTTGCACAGATCACATGGCACAGATTTCTGCAAGAAAGGAGGTTTTATACACTTCGAGCTCATGAATTATGCACTGGCACACAAAAGCACTTCTGAGATTCAGGTCAGCGCACCATCTGAGGCTTGTTCCACACGTTCTGTTGGCAGTGTTGGACGGCACCACAAAGGGAAGCGGTCTTGACATTCTGGCACCAGTAGGGGGGACCGCGGGCACACTGCTCCGTACCCAACAGGGGACTCGCCACGGCTAGCAAGAAGCAAGAGAAAATAGATTAGATATGTATAACACAGCCACAATGGTCACACAGACATGTGATGGCCCAGTCAAGTCAGCAATTAC
>NW_015781771.1:0-1182 GCF_001515625.1 Sinocyclocheilus rhinocerous | reverse complement strand
AAGTATGCATGAAAAGGGTCGCAGACAGGTCAGCTGCCTCACTAACTGTAAATCAATGACAGAGTCCTAGTTAATCCACTTCACACACACACTAAACAAGCTGACATCAATAAGAGCTAGCATGAATAAGAAACACAAGACAGCATAATAAAAGTCTCCTCTGTGCTGTATGAAGGGAATAATGATGTGCGCCTGTAAAGAGCGTTCTTGCATTAGCAAAAAACATTCATAAGTGCCCTTCAAGATGGCAAACACAGATCCTTAACTAACTTTTAACTTGAAAACTAAAGAAAAAAACACCCTCAAACCCAGAGGGAAACTCCTTTTGGATAAATACTTTCTCTCATTATAGTTTAATTTGACTATTGGGTTTTACAGAAATGTGGATTAATAATGAAAAACACGTTGAGAAGGTATTCAAACATGGCTGTTTGACCATAATTCATAGTAAACAAGTTTGTTACAATATTACTAGCTTTATTCGTTCAGTTAAAAAATGTCATGTGTAATTTATTTATGAGGTAGTGATGACAGTTAATACACTTTTATGAGCACATTTCATAAAATAAAGGTAAAGAAATGTTTCCAGCAACAACACTATGAAGCAATAATCACGGTATTGTCAAATTTATTAATATTTCTATGGCACACATACTGTACATGTTAATCCTTCAAAGCATACAACAATTCTCTTCTGAAGGGAAACAAAATATTGTAAAGCTTCTTTTCAACTGAAAAGAGCGATCAATGCATCCATTTGAAAAAATATTTTTTGTTTCATAACCATAAAAATCAGCAACTTTTCCCTTTTCCCTTTCACAGATCAATTTCAATGGCACCTTATAGAGCACATACATGCTCTACTCAAATCAACAGGTATAAAAGTGCAAAAAACAGCACTGTATAACAATTTCACTTACTAACTAGGCTGGTTTGACCTATTATAAGGTGGATATTAGCAGCTCCTCGTTAGAACATAATTCATAATTCTACACTTGAACAGTGGTTAGTCCATCCTGAATGACGCCGGTGTTCCTCAACGTCTCTCCACCGACGAGTTGCTACAGTACTAAGAGTTTTGAGGCTTATCTTGAGCTTATTATTTTATACCCGGCTTATTATTTTTATTGTTTGTAATGTTCAGAAAGTGCTTTGCAGCAGGCAGTGGCACCCGCAGCCGGT
>NW_015781770.1:0-1182 GCF_001515625.1 Sinocyclocheilus rhinocerous | reverse complement strand
AGAGGCTTTAACCTAAAAATAAGAGGAAGTCAAGCACATCGCTATAAATAATAACTTTCCTCCAGGACATACAAAAGCTGCCATGGCATCATTATTATATCTCTCACGCTTGCTTCTCCCTGTTGCGTGACAAAAAAGTCAAACGACTGATTAGTGGGGAACAGAGTCCAATGCAAATTTGCACACACAAAAAATAAAAGATAAAAATTTGTGGCCGTAAAGTAATTATTTAGCATGTACACTTTCTGAAAATTGTAAGTAACCACAGTCATACATTGCAATAGTGTAAAAAGTGAAAAGACTGAGGCACAAAACATCTCTCTTTGAGCATTATGACCAGCACAACAAAGCAACATTGGCTCAACCAATGCTATGAATGTGGGGGTGCTCATGAAAACTCTCATTATTTTTCACTATTGAAACAAATGATGGCTATTTCCTGTGTATATCACAATCGGACATGATAAAACATCATGTTTTGATACAGCCGTTTTGTAATTCCAGTTAAAGAGTTTAGCCTCTTTCTTTCTTTCTTTCTTCCTTGCCAGTTTGTGTAACCACTGTTAAAACTATTGCTTATGCACTGAACAGCAAGAATATTATCTCTGCAGACATCATACTGTTGAAGTTTCAGAAAGAAAGAAAGAAAAAGCAAGAAAGAACCATTAGTATTGGCTACAACTTCACATTCATCTTGATGTCACTGCGACATATATAGGCAGAGGAAGCTTGCTAAGAGGCAAGCTCTGGGCAGTCATTTCTCTCAGACAAGAACCCTAAATTTAAGCTGAAACTATTTTATTTATACTCGGTTTAGTGAGATCTTTCTCAGAAAACTAGTCAACTCTGGTAAGTCAAAACAATATTTGAGGAATAAAATGTTTTAAGTGTTACATTAAATGCACTTATAATTTTTAAAGATTGAAAACCTGATCCACTTTGCTTAGGGTGTTGTAGGTATTTAGGCAATGCGCCACGTTTTTTGGAGGGAAGCACAGTTTTTTATTCTCTTGAAGAGTTTGGCTTCAGATGGATCTTATTAGTACATACCTCAAAACGTCTTTTGAATCTATGCCAAGTTGCATATTGGCATGCAACCAGTTTGTGAAACTCTTGCTAGTTTGTTCATCAGTGTTGCTGTGCAGCAACAGCACTTCCTTATACTTCAAACATTATTGCATA
>NW_015781769.1:0-1181 GCF_001515625.1 Sinocyclocheilus rhinocerous | reverse complement strand
GTGTGACTCCATTTCCCATCATTCTCTCTGCTTTGCCATGCTGCTTTGTCTTTATGTGTCTGCTCTGGAAATTGCCTTTCAAACTAGAATTTGGCGAAACAAGGGTCTCTGTTTCTCAGTTTTCAGCACGGTTTTGAATTCAGCTTTGAATTCATTGTCAATATTTTCACAGCTTTGGCTTAGTTTGGACCAAAACAGTATGGTGATGATGCTGTTTTGTTTAAAATACTGAAGTGAAATCTCCATCATTCTGCATTGATGTATTTAGATTACTGGAAATTATGAAAGATTATGAAAGATTAATTGCTTTGCTAAAAATACAGTTTTGCTCATAGTGTACACAGTATAATAGCTTGTGCATCAGTTGGTCTTTTGCATGGTCTTGCATTGGTCTTGTATTTTTAAGTGAAAATAATTGATAAGATTACTTAGATATTGTATAGATAAAAAGTTTTCATCTTTAATCCCGACAATTCTGAATATAAGTAATTGGTCTTTGCATTGTAGAAAATAAACAAAGACCTAAAAAAGATATAAAAGGTATATTAAACAATTTAAAGAAAAGTTACTGTTAACAGATAACATACAAATATAAGCTATTTGTGTCTTTGCTGGACTTTTTGAAATGTGACGTATGGCATCTGCTGTACCAATTTGGATGCTTTCATTGATGCTGGAAAGGTAGTTTTTTGTTTTGTATTTTCAATATCAGCATTTCCTGAGGTTTGCAAACTACTTTGTTTTGTGAGTCAAGATTCTGTAGCTTTTGTTGGATGTAGGTCTATCTGTTGCTTGTGCTATTCCATCCTTTTGGATTTTTTTCAGCTTTGGTCATTTTTTTCTCACCATTCCATTTGTCTGAGTTTAATAACTGTGACCTTTTTGGTTTTCTTTGGAATTATTTGTCATTTGATTTGAATTACGTTTATTTTTTGTTTGTGTTTTGTCGTCTTTCTTGTCCTGTCTTTTGGGCTGACGTAATTATCTGATGTCAGAAGATGACGCATTTGTAGACAAACTTCCCAGCTTTGAGAGACGGGCAGACATGCCAGCAGGTATGCTACTGTATAAATTCTTCCTGATTTAATGGATGGGGATGGAGACTACTGATTCAACAATGTAACCAATGGTTACATTTCCCATAGTGTCAGTTGTCAGAGCATAGCTCATTCATGGTGATC
>NW_015781768.1:0-1182 GCF_001515625.1 Sinocyclocheilus rhinocerous | reverse complement strand
AATTTAAAATCAGAATATAGATATCATGTTTTTCTCATTCTCTGAATAATTCATTATTTTTATATTTATACTTTTAGAACTGACTTTATGCCACTATCCTTATCCTGCATAGACGGCACAGATGCTGTATCTGAAGTGGCATAAACACAAAAAAGTGCATTTAGACAGACTATTTCATGGCAGCATAAATGCATTTACGAAAAAGTGAATTTTGTGAATGTGAAATATTATTGACTGAATTTTGTTTATATGAATTATTAAAAATGGTTTACATTTAAAAATGGTAAATATTACAAACATGAAATAATGAACGCAAATATGAAATTATACATATGTCAATGAAAAATTCTAAAATATATACAATATATACTCTTGTCATGTCAACACAGAACAGAATACAGGAGCTGCCATTTATATGTATATATATATATATATAGCCTATATATAGGCCTATATGGCATAACGCTATAAATATATATTCCCTGAATTCTGAATGCTCCCAAATTCTATGTAAAAGCTCAATTGTTGGCTATTTGATCAGCTGATCACATTATAGATTGTATTGAATTATCCTTCTTGTCACCACGTGGCCTCTAACGCAACCACTAGTTATTATGCTGCGATTTTAATTACTTACTTTCCCTTGCCAGACTGCAGTTTGCTCGTTCCCTCTCTACACAGATTACTGGACTAAACCATTCTTGAATGTTAACACACCTGTCACACTGTTGAAGCTCTCATAAAAATAGCACACAGGCAAGTAACACAGTTGCGGTAAATACATTTAGAAATACGGAACTGGTTTCGTTTGAGTGATAGTTCGACTCTGAATGGTGTTGTGTATCAATACCCCTACTAAGGGAATGGCGGCATCACCCCTCGCCTGCAATTGCCTTGTCTAGCTGCGCGCTCGTGTATATGTGTGTGTGTAAAGCCCGACTTGTATGTCATATTGTGTCAATTGTCTGGTGAAGTCCAGCATGGCGGCTTGATGCTGATAGCGGAGCTGAATTTAAATGTTGTTCAATGTCATTCCCCTTTGGTCAATGATTTAAAGCGAGAACACATTTATTCCTGGGATAACTGACATTGCATTTGAAGGCGTAGGTAAGTCACTCTTTTGTTTTGGAGCAACAACAAGGGAGTTAAGCAATACTTGTGCCACTTCTGTTTCGTGTTTGT
>NW_015781767.1:0-1181 GCF_001515625.1 Sinocyclocheilus rhinocerous | reverse complement strand
ACCCTTCACTACTGGGAATACCAGTACGTCTGCTGTCTGGTCACAGCCATCTTAATACAGTGCTGTTTTTTGTTTCACATAACCATACTATTAAAGGATAATTGGCTGATTTTTCAAGCAGTTTTGCATGGTTAAAATGTTAATATTGTATGTACATGAACAAGGTGTACTCTGTCTCTCTGTTACCTGCACCCAGATATCCCCATTTACCAGCAAACGTCAGGCTGATGAGGCAAAATAGGCCAGTTTGTGTCATCCAGCAGACTATTGACACCTTCAGGGCTTTTGTTAAAACTACAGATTGAACTTCCGAATTTCTGTATTCTAGCCATGGCCAATCAGATCGACAGAGGGGCGGTGGCAAAATCAAAAGTGTATTATGAAAGTTGAAGTATTTATCCCTTTTCTCTGTTTTCTCTAATCATGTAGCACAGATTTCAAAATTGGCTATTGGCGATTGGGATTTCAAACACATTTTATAAATGCTGAAAATGAGTATCAAGTTAATTCTCTCCCATGTAGATGGATATTTGTACTAATATTCAACATTTTTGCTTTTTACAAATTGCAGGACTATTTTGACATTGTGAAGAATCCCATGGACTTGTCTACTATCAAACGGAAGCTAGACACAGGCCAGTACCAAGAACCATGGCAATACGTGGATGACATCTGGCTCATGTTCAACAACGCCTGGCTGTACAACCGCAAGACGTCACGAGTGTACAAGTACTGCTCCAAGCTGGCGGAGGTGTTTGAGCAGGAGATCGACCCGGTCATGCAGAGCCTTGGCTACTGTTGTGGGAGAAAGGTAAAATGGAGAGCATAGGAATGTTTGTACCTGTTGAGGTGGTTCTTGTTCTATAAATCAATACTTTCCTCTTTGTTTGTAGACCGATTCAATAAGAGTTTGGGGCTGATGCGGTAATGGGCGCTATGGTGTAGGCATTTATCTAACCAAATTAGTTTTCTTGTCCGTAGAGTTAGTCATAACATTGGGTTTTGTGTCATGGCACAGATTCAAGAATATATTGATCTAAAAGATGCCTGAAATGTATCTGTATTTACAAACATTTAAACAGACATTTGTCATGTTTTCGCCAACATGACACTGGCTAATGCTTTTTTTGTTCTCTCTCACAGTTTGAGTTTTCTCCCCAAACTCTGTGCTGCTATGGGAA
>NW_015781766.1:0-1181 GCF_001515625.1 Sinocyclocheilus rhinocerous | reverse complement strand
TGGTTCAACCGTAATTTTATGAAGCTACGAGAATACTTTTTATGCTCAAAGAAAACAAAAATTACGACTTTATTCAACAATTCTTCTTTTCCGTGTCAATGTCAGCAGCACCACACGCATGCGTGTATCACACACTTCATTTAAGGTACTAGTTGTAAAATCACAATTAGAGTTATAGCAAGCTTGAGCCCATTTATAAATTCCCCTGAAGTCAGCAGCTTTCATAATTTATGTAGCTTTTTTATGTTTGTTTGTTTGTTTTACCTCTCATGTGCTCAGAGAGAGATGTGCTTGCTCAAGTCAATTAATGCTGCAAGGCTCCTCACGAAATCAATGTGAGAAAGAGAGAGAAGTGAACCAGAAAAAAGGCACACTCAGCCTGACCCTGAATTTTTTGTCCATTTTAGCAGAAACATCTCCTTTATGACTGAATTTTTGCTCAACCGCAGTTAAATGCTTTATTTCTGTGTTCAATTACAGAAAAAAAGTGTGCATCAACACTAAAGCCACATGCTTTTGTATAAATTGGGTTTTGAGACACATAATCAATAATACATAAATTCTAATTGCTAAAGGTCACTTATTGAGCTCATTTCCATAGTAACAGGATTTAAGTACATCCCCAAAGCTTCTAATTTTAACATGACGATTGCGCACTATCGATCAGTTACCAGCATGATGTAATCAATTCAAAATGAATAAAGAAAATAACCTAATAAATATTGACTCATTTCTCTTGAGTTTATTGAAGTCAGCACTCTGTTTGCATTAATGCTCATATTTTGTTATACATGTCTCTTTTTTAAGGAAATTGTTCTATAGTTTCATTTAAAACTCTTACATTTGTAGATGAATCAGGCAATATCTTTACCATCTTTTTTGACTCATTATTTGATCAGACTGCCAAAACACACAACAATTAATTAAAAATGGTTTTAAATAAAGTAACACTTTTTATAACTGGATACTGCATGCAGTGTAATGAGGTCATGTGACATCTTGTGCTTTTGACATTTTGTGAGGAACAGACTGCAATTTAAGTTGTTATTCACTTAAAAACATCTCCTCAGTCATTTGCACCCAAAGCTGTTGGCTTGTCAAACCATGTTTATACACATCAAATTTGAATATGCAAATTAGGGCTGTGCGATATGGAAAAAAAAAACTATCGCGATTTCTTT
>NW_015781765.1:0-1182 GCF_001515625.1 Sinocyclocheilus rhinocerous | reverse complement strand
TTATTATTTACATTTCATTTTAATTCTTTAATTTATTTTAATTTATTTTAAACGTATTTTATTTTAAATATAAATATTCATTTATATTTATATTTATCTATTAATATTTTAATATTAATATATTTTATTAAATATTTTCGTATATTATTAAATAAATCTTAGCTCATTTATATGTATATTTTGAAATATTTTTTAAAGATATATCTAACGACTGTTTGTTTTTTTTCTGTGCGAGTTGAAACCCAGGGAAATGCCTGGTCTCCATATGGATGCTGTTTCCCCCCGTGTTTCAGCTGAAACTTTCACCTCAAGCTGTCCTGTTAAATTGAAGAGGCGCAGCCTTCCATTTTAAGCATGTTTTCCTTTGAATGTCAGTCTCGAGATTGAAACGAGGCTGTAGCGTAATCTCCACCTATAGCGTATTTCTGGGTGATGCTGCTTCTGAACGTGTGCTAAATAATGGCTCAGACCTCAAGTGACTAATTTAGCTGCCATCTGTGCGCTGTTGTTTATCAGCACAGCCATAAAACGGTGCAGCCGCCATTATAAAGCCGTTGAAACGGTGTCACTCCCAAGGAAAAAAGTCTTTAATATCCAAAACGAGATTCCAGACTGAACGAATAGATGATCCCGCAGCTTAATGAGCCACAAAACGGCTGGAAGAGTAAATATGACAATGCGTGTGCTTGGTTTTATTATTTTTCACACTATTAAGGGGAAGGTTATGTGTAACACAGACATTCTGATGCTTACGATGTGATTTAAATGATTTGGGTTGGAATAAAATCAACGGGTCAGGCAATTTAATACATCTTACTTTTTTTTTTTTAGCTTAACAATCCCCATTAGGGGTGTGATTGACGCTCTAGCTACACAAAGGATTATGGGAAATGTAGTTTAGTCGCTTTATAAACCAGTAGTGTTGTTTTTCCAGATTTATTGCTATTCTTCATGAAAAGTACACAAGATGTATTAAATCTATATACATATTTAGATATTATTTTTATTCAATGTTTTTAAGATGTATACTTAAGTATATTACAACTATAACATATAAAAATGATGTATTTATGTTACATGGAGAGAATGCATTTTATGCGTTGCAAGTTATCATTTATTCGTCCTCGTGTCATTCAGATTATATTTTTCCTTTTGTGAAACGTAAAATGTTATTCTGATCTG
>NW_015781764.1:0-1181 GCF_001515625.1 Sinocyclocheilus rhinocerous | reverse complement strand
TGACACAAGCTGTCCTTTAGCACTCTGGGTCTTTACATGATTTCACCCCTGCCCTCTCTGATCCATTCCCATCTGCTCCCCTGTAGTGCTCTGTGTACCCAAATTGTTTAATGGAACATTACATTTTAATTTATATTCAAATAGAAAAAAATTTTTTTTAATTGTAAAAAATATTTCACAATATTATTGTTTTTACTGTATCTTTTATCAAGTAAATGCAGCCTTTGTGAGGATAAGAGACTTATTTAAAAAACAGTGAAAAATAGTTAGTTTACATTTTTAATGATATTTTGGAAGGCAGCTGTTAAAATTCAGATGCGATTACACTCTTTAGTTTCCTATTCTTCTAAAGCACCTGACGTGCAATTGAGTTTCAGTCATACAAAACATCCTGTCTGATATCATTTTAAACGCTTATTCTTGTAGTTCTTTGAAATCTTAAAAAGCCCTCTGTCTTTGATTTATTTGATGCACAGGTTTGAAAGTGGTACAGACAGCAGCGGCCTTTATCAATTAACAGGATTGCACAAACACACAAGGTCGCCATGGTTATTACAGAGTATTAATGCTCACCAGAGCTCTTTCTTCTAATCTCTCTGATCTCTTTCTCCTTTGCATTTCCTTGTTTTCTTGAATTTAGCAACCTGTCGACTGCTTTATCATTGTTACGTATCATTATTTAATGATTCAGCCTGTAATGTTGGAACACTGCCGCTTGTCTACTTTTCACAGCGTTACGTTACATTAAATGGAAAGTTCATCCAAAAACGAAAATCACCATGCACAATTCTCACAATCATCAGGTGGTTATTACAGGGGCTTCACACTATTAGTGTTCGGCTTCTGTTTTATGTCCTATGCTTAGCTCATGACTGTGTCTTCCAACTGGATGCCAAGTCATGAATTGTTTTGCTTTGCACAGAGATAGAGGAGCAAATGAGATACTCTTTATTTTAGTTTTTTATTAAATTATTTTTTTAATTTATTACATCATACAGTAAACGTCTTTTGTGAGCCTAGGTACAACAATTTTCATTCCATTTTCTGAGAAAGGACACTAGCATTAAAATGACTTGAATAAGATGAAAAATGGCATTATCACTTTTCCAGTGAGATGCATCAAGTTTTTATATAGTTTAAAAAAAAAAAAATCTTTAAACCACAAATATGGTGTTAAAATT
>NW_015781763.1:0-1180 GCF_001515625.1 Sinocyclocheilus rhinocerous | reverse complement strand
TAATTTCATTTTTGATCCTTCAGAATCATTTTAATATGCTGATTTATTAATGTCAGCATTGATAATAAATCGGCATATTAGAATGATTTCTGATGTATCATGTGACACTTAAGACAGGAGTAATGATGCTGAAAATTCAGCTTTGAATCACGGGAATAAATTACATTTAAGGTATATTAAAATAGAAAATGGTTATTTTTGAAATAATATTTCACAATATTATCATTATATTTATGTATTATATACTAAGTGCTAAGTAGTTTTGTGTGTGTGTGTGTGTGTATATGTTTGTGCAGAAATTTGTATAGAAAACATTTGTGGAATAAGGATTGTAATATATTAATATTAATATATAAATAATTTCTTTCAGTAAATTTTTCTGAATGGGTTTAATGATCATGTAATGCATTTAATTTGCTTATGGTGACTTTTCATCATTAAAAGCCTACATCTTCTGCTTTCAGGCATCATAAAAGTATAGTAGTACAAACAGGCTGTTCAAGGGTCAGAGGGTCGACAGTGTAAAACCAAAGTAAAGCTAAATTCCATATAAGTGGACTTTAGAGAGAAACAATAAAATGCTACAGCCCTGTAGCAGTGGCCTTTAAACTGCGCTGTGTTGGTATATTCCTGTCAAGACACATCTGAGGTCATCTGGATCAATCAGTGCTCTGCGCCGAACATGTCGCAACAAGGCAGGGAGAAGGTTCTGCAAAGAACAGGTTGATTCAGAGAATGAGTGTGTGGTTAGATGAATCCGCTGGATATCTTTGGCGTATTTCAGTGGTATCCTCCTCATGTCTCAGGCTCATTCCAGCAGATGTATATTATTCTGCCTTGGTACCTCACATTAGTCCTATCATAACGTTTCCACCTCTCGTCAACTGAGGAGCACAGGCTGTGCCGAGAAGATCCCTCACACTTGCCCTTCACTGCCAGATCTGCCAAAAATGGCAGTTTGGAGTGTAGGCAGCATCCCTGTCAGCTCTAATGGCTGCATTCACACACTGTGTTGTCTGTCAGGATTACGGACTCTCTGATTTCCACCTCTTTCTTTTCCCTCTTTTACCCGTCCTCAAATCCTGAAGCTTCTTACGGTGAACAAAGCCGCATACACACACACACAAACAGACACAAAGCAGGGCTGTACGTTAACTTTTTTTTCACATAGCACTGGTGC
>NW_015781762.1:0-1181 GCF_001515625.1 Sinocyclocheilus rhinocerous | reverse complement strand
AAGAACCTTTTCTGCATTTGAAAGGTTCCATGGATGTTCAAGGTTTTTCATAGAACCATTGATGCCAATAAAGAACCTTTATTTTTAAGAATGCATAGAATAATTCTATATAAAACAATAGTGGATTTAACATCAGAATGTAATATCTAATATTAAAATGTATGTTTTTAATGTAACCTTCTCCCTTTAAATAGTTTGGACAGTTCAAGAATAATTTAAGCAAGTTTATATTATTTATCTGAAAGAATTAAAAGAGCAGTTTCATGTCTATCCTTGTAGTGTTCAACTGGTCGAAGTTGCATATCACGTTAAACAATACAGGGATAGACATGAAACTAAATTTTAATTCTTTCAAATATAAAATTGCTTAAATTTAGAAAGTAATTAGTAATGCAATACTTTTAAGAGAGAGTAATTCATATGGTAATTTAATTACACTGTTGAAAGTGTAATTAGTAACTAGTAATTAATTACTTTTTTTATAGTAACTTACCCAACGCTGTTTGTTAGGCATATGGCCAATTAGTCTCTTTTGCATTTATGCATAATACTGGAGCCAAATCTGAAAAGCGACTCCTGAAGATTCCACAGCTTTTCTGTACATGCAATTCAAATAGTTGTAATTTGTTGGCGGATATTATGAATTGTGAATGAGTATGTATATGCGCCCTATATACTAATGTCTGGGATTCGTTAACATACACACGATTAACTATTAATAAATCTGAGGTAATAAAATGTTTTTCAACCCAGGGGAGAGTTTACATGCAAATTATTCAAGATTTACTGTTTCCGAAAGTTTCCTAGGCCCACTGTTGGACTTCTGACTCGCCACTACACCTCTGGACTACGGCAAGAAAAAGCAAGAGGTTATAATGACAACAGCACAAAATATTCAGATATTCCAAAACTGATGGCATGTCCCCTTGATGCCTGAAAGACTTTCTGTTCCCTGCGGAGCAGAGGCAGGCGAAGAGACTTAAAAGAGTACTGGGTCAGGAGCAGGGATGCAGCTGCCTTTCTGTTTACAAGAAAGTGAGAAAAATGGTTTCTTTTGCAGAGAATGAGAGAAGCAGAAATGTTAACATTTTAGAGCAGCTTAAGAACTTTTTAATTTTTGAAAATGTGATTTATCGAAATCATCATACCCCCTGAGGTGTCCCAGACCATCTTTAATAAAT
>NW_015781761.1:0-1180 GCF_001515625.1 Sinocyclocheilus rhinocerous | reverse complement strand
GGTTAATGGTGTCATTTGAAAATGATTCAACCATATATTTTTGGACTGAATTTCACATCTGCTGCAGCGTTATGCGGTTTCTCGTTCTAAAGCAGTTCATTCTAAAATACACTCATTATTTACTAACATTATATTTTAATTGAAGGAGAAACTTTGAATAATGTACTCATTGCTTATTTACAGTACATGCAAATACAAATGAATGTGGATTGATGCTTACTTACGAAATTAAGAAAGGAATTAAACAATTATGAAAAAAAAAAAAAAAATTTGTCCGAGTTTTAGGTGTCCAATTAGGAATACTGAATCGTTCTTTCAGTTCAACTAGTTCAACTCACTGATTCATGATCTTGTCACAGCGGTTAATAGTTCACTGGGGGATAAGTTTATTATTTATTTTGCCTGAAGTTTTGAGCTGTTCCCTGTAACAGTATTCATAAGGCTTATAATTATAGAAAAATATAGCATATGAACCACATTTATGATACTTCTTATGGCACTTTGCACCCTTTTTGAAGCTTAAAAGCCAACATTGATAATAATAAGAAATGTTTCTTGAGCATCAAGTCATTACAGTATCATGTGACACTAAAGACTAGAGTAATGGCGGCTAAAAATTCAGGTTTGCCATTACAAATTACATGTTAAAATAATATTAATATTTATAATTTAATAATATTTCACAATATTATTGTTGTAATTGTACTTTTGATAAAATAAATGCAGTCTTGGTGAGCATTATTTTGAAAAAAAAATAAATAATATATATATATATTCATATTTCAAAAAAATTTCACCATCTCAGAAGGCTGAAAGTCTTTCAGCTGCTCTGCCCAGCTTCAGTGTCCTGATAGACCTCCGCCTCTTTCCCACTTCAGGGGGGAATGAGCGAAAAAAACAAAAAACAAAATCATGACCAATCCATACCCAGGCCCAATTCAGCTATTTATGGCAGTGTGTTTTCTCAGGCTAGGCTTCTGAAAAGCCTTTCTGAGCCTTCACTCCCTTTGGAGCATTCAGTGAGGGAATGTGGTAACAATAATAATGCATTAAGCCAGTCGTGGCTCGCAACAACACTCAGTGCGCCATCTCTTAAGTGCTGGGCTGGTCAGTCAGCCCCTGAAAGCATGGCCGACTGCAGACAGACTCCTACAGCGAGACCAAAGACACACTCACAATA
>NW_015781760.1:0-1181 GCF_001515625.1 Sinocyclocheilus rhinocerous | reverse complement strand
ACAAATAATGTTACAAAATGAAGTAAATGTGTGTTTTCAGCTTCAGAATCAGGAGTGTGTGCGTGCTCAGATAAAGCGTGCGGAGCAAGAGATCAGTGTGAAGCTGGCTGAAATGCTGAGACGACAGGAAGATCCGACACAGAAACAGAGGACACTGGTGGAGGAAGAGAGACACCGGTATCTCAGCATGCAGGAAAGAGTTCTCACCCAGCTAGGGTACGACTCACTCACACACACTCCATGGAATCGGAAATTCACTTTCCTGCGGACAAACAAATTCTTTTATTTTAAATCATTCTTGGGACGATCCATTACAGCCCCTTTTTTAACTCATAGCCCTGTCCACCCTGCTGTGTGTAAACCATAATTAAATCCCACTTTAATTAAACTGCTTAACAAGCGTGATCTCCAGACAGCTTTAAACATGCACAACTGAACTCAGTGGGAATAAACACTAGGCAGAGATCAGGAGCAGCATTAACACTGTGTTTTCCTTGGTTTTACGCCAGTGCCCAGCAAAGGTCTCTGGGTGCCTGTGAGCAGTGAATCGTTGAGCCAACAAGGACAGTTTGACTTTTACACGTGTGGCAGCTTAGGAATGTGGCATCAAAACAGCAGTTTTCTCCTCTTTGTGAAAGGAGATGTGAAACGGGGAACATTAGCAAACTGCCTCATCTTATATACCAAATTACACATCATTTATATAATGATGTATTTAATGATGAAGAACATAGTTTCAACATACACTGTGTTGTTATTTAGTTGTTTTATTTTTTGGAACCTAAGATGAGTGTACTAGAATGCATCATCAAATCTGTTGTTTAAAAAGGCCAAATAAATAAATAAATAGTGCAGACCAATTTAAACTGTTAAAGTGTAAAAACTGCTTCAGATTTATATTTTATTCTTATGTTAGTGCTTATATAGACGCTAACAGGGTCCAAAATTAACACTCACCAAGTGCCAAATGGGAGTGAACACTGCCTAATCAGTCTTTAACTCTTTAAAACATGGTTTAAAACACAATATAAAAATTAAAGTTATAAAAATATGCTTCTTATTTCTGGTATCTGGTACTAAGCCACCCATATAAACGTGATAAACAATAACCATTTTTATGAAAGTCAGCATTTTACAGACTCAAAATAGGGGGCAAATTATCAAAAAAAAAAAAAAAAATA
>NW_015781759.1:0-1181 GCF_001515625.1 Sinocyclocheilus rhinocerous | reverse complement strand
GGTGAAGAAGCCATTCCATTTGCAGTAATAGATTATTAATTACCAACGGAGCAGCTCTATGTCTTAGAGGCCGTTTGCGGATCACATATTGGTAGTGTAACACACTTGCTTTCGACCTAAACCACCAAATAATGCTTCAATATAATGCTTACATAATTATCAAAAAACATGTTGTGAGGCCAGTAGGTTGATATGATTCGGCAGTATTTATGGCTTGAAACATTCAATTCCTTTCTTGTTAGGCAGCTTTAAACTTTTTGTTTATTGTAAAATTGCAATATAATCCAGAAGCATTTAAGTACACTTAAACATTGAATGCAGAATGCTCAAAGCATGTTAAGGGTGGTTATTAATAATATGTTATAGGTTGGTATGAACAGGTGGATTGATGTTAGTTTTAGTAAAAACCAAATGCATGATGTTTTCATTTTAGTTTTTTTAACTTAAGAGGCGTCTTATCTTTTCTGTGCAGTTCCTTGCCATTACAGCTTGCATTTTATCTTGCTTTTTTTTTTTCTTGTGTGTTTAGAGGTCCTCCCTTTTCTTTTAGGGTCTTTTGATTCAGTTATCAGCAGGTTGTATCAAGCATATACGTACATGGACATGAGAAACCAACTTAAAGTTGTGAAATGCACAAGAAAGTGTGTTTTTTTAAGTATTAAACTGTTTTATTTAACATGGGTTTTAATTTGAGCGCAAAAAAAAGAAATAACTCTAGTAGTTATAGTTTAGAATTTTTTTGCATAATAAACTTGAAGTTTTTCATTGAGGCTGTGCATTTGTTGCAGCTGCTGTTTTTCTGCTGATGCTGATTTTGTATAGTTATGCTCCACAAGGGAACAAAGAACTGTTTAGAGTCAGAGGCTTGTTGCTGCATAACACCAGTTAACTCTTTCATTGCTCCTCTATGTATTACCAAAGTGTATCGCTGACTTTTTTTTTCTCCAATCACCATATAGTCTTTCATGCTTGCATGAACCAGATACTCCCTCTGTGACCTAGAACAATAACTTGTGGATGTGATGTCTGTGCATTAATTTGCTTAATGGAACATTAGTGTCTGTCTAGTTGGAAACATAGCTAATGATATTTCAAATTGCGTTATTTGTTGAGGAGTTGCGCTATTACAGTTCTAAGCAATTGGAGCAATTTAATGACACTAAAAATGTCATGTGGTGTAA
>NW_015781758.1:0-1181 GCF_001515625.1 Sinocyclocheilus rhinocerous | reverse complement strand
TAAAGCACATATTCTGCATGACCATATTCTATATCCCTAATTCTAACCAATACCTAAACAGCTACCTTATTATCTCTTAATAAGCGGTAATTAGGAGTTTATTGCGGCAAAATCCTAGTTAGTTAATAGTGAAAACTGGACCTTAAAATCAAGTGTGACCAAAAAGTTATTTTAGAAAAGAGCATGTTAATGTAATAAGCACAGACCTGTAGCAGAACTAACCATGCATTTATGTATTTTCAGATTCTTATGATAAAGGTTTATTACCGTAACCACAGTCAGAGCTGTGAGATGAGAATTACAACCACACTGAGCATAAACCAGCAGATAAAACTGATAACCAGTGGAAAACTGACCACCAGAAACCAGTGAAGAGCAGCTCGTTCTCACTCCTAAACAAGACGTCAAAAACTGAAGCTTGGTCAAGCACTTTGTACATCACAGTTTCTCCAAAACAATCTCGATTTGTAAATATTTTATGTTTTGGCAAATTGGTGGTTAATTCGTTTGAATTTGTATGACATGTTTTTGCTCCAGTGACCATTAAATATTCACGGCTGGATGTTCGCATGTACTTTTTTCTACAAATTGTAGTCTTAATTATTCACATTGTACAAATTCAAACAAAGATAAACTACAAGTAATTTCTTGGTCATACCAGTTTTTTTTTTTTTTGCATGTGTGTGTTTCGGTACGTATGCAAATATTATGTAGCCTAAATTTGTCCTTATTTTGCATAATAACTAAATGCACGTGAGCTGATTCTCAGTGAAACTGTCACTCTTCACAACTTCTAAACAGTATTTCATCTTGTGAGCCATCATCTGCAAACTGATCAACTCAATTATTAAAATTGAGGGAATTGAGCAACCTCTCATCTCTAAACCTAACCTGCATGAATATGATATTTACTTTAATATATTCATAAAATACACTAACATACAGAGAATATCACTGTAAAAATGAAATATAAAAGTAAGAAATAAAGATAAAATACAAAACATTTATCTTTTTGAATTTTTATATGTGAATTTTAGATTTCCATGTATTACAGAAAACAATGTAATAGACTGGCTGGTATACAATAAAATAAAAGAGCCTTATAAACGGTAAAATAGTCAACTATATTGTTTTTCGAATGTTCATTTCAGATTCTGGCTCTAATAATTCCAATAATAATT
>NW_015781757.1:0-1181 GCF_001515625.1 Sinocyclocheilus rhinocerous | reverse complement strand
TAGTGCAGGTCAGAGCTTACTTTATTAGGTTGAAATGTCACAGGTGGACTGGCATTTAGGTTAATGAAGAAAATTATTGTCTAGATAAAAATAATAGAGCACACTGTCATTGGATCAGGGCCTCTGACCTACAGCATGCTATACAAAGCAAATAATACATTGGCAATATTTAAATATATTAACCTTTTCTGTTGCTCCATTCACATCTGGTACAATTACCTGATGCTAAAGAGGCTGTCAGTTTTGAGTTCAAACTCACTGAAGTTGCTTTAAAGTTACACAGAGTTTATAAGCAAGGCGATGCTGATGTTTTAAAGAGTTTAGTCATAATTTCAGACAAACTACAATATTTTCACACAAATCATAAATGAACCTGTCAGAATGAGTAAGATGCTCTATATATCTGGAAACTTGAGCGGAACACAAGAGCTATATTAAGGTTTGATAAGTTAGATGAGTTATATCTTACATTATTGGAAATGCCATTTGAATGCATAACTCAGACTCAGTGTTCATTGTAAATGAGATGCAGCAGAAAGGTTTTATGCAGAAAGTTAGGTGCACACTGCTCAAACACCAAGACCTTGTTGAGTGAAATAACAGTCTAGGATAAGTGTCAATTCCGCATTCAGTGGTGGGAATATTCAAAATCAAATTCCCCACAACTTTAAAGTGTTCAGGCAATCACATGGCACTTTAAATTTAAATAAGATGGCACCCTTTGACAAGACAATTTCTTTTTCTTTCCTATTACAAATATGAAAAAATAAATAAATAAATTCAACAAGACTATCTAAAAATAGCAGACAAAAGGAGGAAAATATGGTAATATCACATGTACACAATTATATTAAATGTAACATTCTCAAAAAAAATAATTGACTATATGTTCACATTCTGGTAATACTGCTGGATTATATTTTTCTTCAACCATAACAATTAAACAACCCAACTAATCAATTAACTAACTAACTGGGAGTCTAGTCCATGTACACCGATTTGTAGTAAAGGGGGTTGTGAAGCCTGATTTAAATAAATAAATAAATAAAATTGAACAAACAAACAAATAACCACCTCTATATCTTTTTTAGGAGTCTAGGTCATGTGCACAGATTTGTAGTAAAGGGGGATGTGAAGCCTTTTTTTTTTTAAATAAATAAATATAAAAATTAATGAATAAA
>NW_015781756.1:0-1181 GCF_001515625.1 Sinocyclocheilus rhinocerous | reverse complement strand
TTGTACGCTCATCTGAAGTTCTATAATAGCAACCGAAAGTCAAATGAAACTGCTGACCCATATCTCCTCAAGTCAGTTGCGGTCAATGTCTGGAAGATGATTGATGGATCCGCTAATGCCATGAATAAGTGTTGAATTTCTTGATCTTACTGTATATTTACATTCAGAGTTCAGTTTGGGACAGTGAGAGTGATGAGGATGACTCACAGGTAGATCTTATCAGGTTTGCACAGCTGGAACGCCACATACGTAGAGTCCTTCAGAAGATTTTATGACACGTGTCACTGCTTCTGAAAATTTATTAATCAGTTGTACTCTGAAGTTCCACCATACGTTTTCAGTTCTCTGTGACAACATTTGTGCACTGTTGTGATTTGTATGAGAATTTTGCCCATGATACATTTCAATCTGTCAATGAAGGGCAGATTATGGGTTGATACTACAGACAGCTCATTGGTTGTGTGGGTGAACATGAAATGACTCTGACTCATTGCTGGAATTCCACCCATCTTTCTGTCCATCTTGATTTTGTCAAGGTTCCCACAGAGTGAATCATATCAATTATGATGAGGGAATGCATTGACAATTATGAGTAAAGAACATATATCTCCACTATGCTGCCACAGTATTATTCATATTCATCTGTCATGGTTATGATTAGACGGTTAATTTCACAGATTTTTTTCCTCTTATTTGCTTTATTTACCAAACCAAGTGGCATTTATTTGATAGAAATGTAGCAAAATCACACTTTTCTATAATGACCATTTCACAAAAAGATGATTGTTTAGTTTAAATGGATGTATTGTTCAAATTAAATACAAAAGGTGTAGCGTTTGTTCGTAGATGCCATTTGGTTTGGTATTTTGTTTGTAATTAAATCACATTTAATTATTTAAATACTTTTTAAAGTCACAATATGAAGTTAATATTTGTCTACAGTAGCCTGTGTACTACATTAGCAGAACAGCAGTGCTATAAATATATGGCAAATTTCCCGTTCTAAATAACGGCTCTCCCAAACTGAACAGTATAACGGGGACAGACTGGCCCACATTCACGCTCTCCCTAATTGGCTTTAATAGGCATTGGGGCATGAGGTGCTTCCTCTGCGTCCGCTAGGGGAACCAGTCTACTTCCGTGTGCCACGTCTCCATCAGTTAACCGCCTGATCCTTAACT
>NW_015781755.1:0-1181 GCF_001515625.1 Sinocyclocheilus rhinocerous | reverse complement strand
ATTTGTTTTTATTTTTTATAAATGTAGTGCTGTGCATTTTGAGATGCTTATAATGTCATTTTAGAAATGTGTCTAGAAAATGTCAAGCATTTTGTTCGAAACACACTGTCTTTTACTGCATTTTAACTTTAAAAATAACACAAATTAACATGCACACAAAAAATGAGTCCCACTGCTGAGAAGCATCTCCATCAAGAAGTTCAGGGCCCTAATACACAATTCTGGGTTATGCAATATCCAATAAATGGCATTTGTGAGAATGCAATGCTCTCTGGAAGGACATTTATATGGTTTTCTCGGTTTGAACTTTAATGGATGAACTTACACTGACAACATCAATTCTACAAACACTGCAGTGGGCCTTAAAGAGCCCATCCTGAAGACGCCAGCGTAATCTTCTGAGAATCTCATGAGCAGATGGTGGCAATAAAAGACTTGGCATCCATCAAATAGCATCCTCAGAACAAGCCACCAGAGCATCAATGGTCCAAAACATCTCTGAGATTCAGCTTGTTGTTTTAACCATCTCAGCAGTACTGCGGGAGTCTGTGCATTAGCAGAGTGGTAAAATGCAGTACAGGAATAGAACACTTAAACTGTAACATCTGTCATGTCTTGCCACTATGAAAGTGTGTCACTTTGGGAAAAATGAGTCCATTAAAGTGTAAACCAAAAAACAGCATTGTGGTTCGGTTGGAGCTGAACCACAGTTTGACTCATACTCCATATCCCTCAGGCTCAGAATGATAAACAGTTTCTCCTCACTAAACAACACGATGGCACCCTGTGTGCTTTAGCTGAACACTTCAGAAATGTAAGGCCTTATTCTAATTTCTAAGTCCTCTAAATTATCAGCATGATCAAATCTTCACACAATCTACATGCCTTCTGTGCAACATTGCTTCTGTAAATTGATTCTAAGTATCAAATATGATCCATAGGCTTTTGAGGAACGTTTGTTTGTTCATCTCTCAAGCATCATTGTATTGCATTGCATCATATGTTTGTTTGATCTGTTTGATAAAAAAATAAGCATTTAAATATCATCTTACAAAGACATATTATTGAAATATACAGGTAGAGTGTGACGACCGATATTTATTTTTGCAGGTGTTCTGCTTTGCTGCTAAAGATCTCATCAATTTACATTACAAGCTATCAGAATATCATCTTACTTTTTG
>NW_015781754.1:0-1181 GCF_001515625.1 Sinocyclocheilus rhinocerous | reverse complement strand
CTTGTTTATATATGCAGAGCAGGCACCACATCAATAGAGCATTAGAAAAGACACATTTTGTAATTTCCTTACTCTCATTTGCTCTGTAAATATTGATGGTTTTCTTTATTACTCCAGTGTTTGAGGAGAACTGGTGCCTCATCATTTTTTGTCGATTGATTTTGCATTTGCAGGGATTCGGGAGGTTTACAGAGTGAATGAATGTCCTCGAATGAATGCACTTTGTATCCTTCTCATCCTCCTTTCCCAGGAGGAGTGGAGAAGAGAGGAGACTGCCAAACAAACCCCAGCTGTCCAGAAGTGTCATGGATGTTTTCAGGCTGGATAGTTTGAAAGCTCAAGTAGGCCTTCAATGACCAGATGAGAAATTCATGGCAGATTCAATATTATTTACACACATTGGTTCAAAAGACATATGAAGAGCTGAGGAGGAGATAGGTCTGAGATCTTCGAGCCTGATATGAGGTCAAAATCGAAGCCAAATTCCACTCCCTTGGGTTCTGTTATCGTTCACTGTAACTCGGTGAACACACACTGACCTCAACGTTGTGAAATCTCAGCAGCTCACCGCCTCCTTGTTAACCCAGAGTTCACCGCCCGAAAGTTCACAGGATCCATTTTTATAGCTCATCTTAATCCATACAGTTTGTCTTCCTTAATGCTCGGCTCAGCAAGGACTTAATCGTGCTTGCGCTCACCGAAACAGTCACGAACGCTAACCGTGACAAACAAGATGTCCTGCCAAGCATGTAACCCTAAATTTGACAGAAAACAGTGCTGTTTGGGACTTTCGTAGTCATAAACTTCAATTTTTTTGCACAGTTAGATAAACAAGTGCAGTGAGGCCAGATACGCAGATATCCACGTACACACACCGATTAAATTATCCAGAAAGTCTCTTCATCCGCTTCATTATTCACACACACTTCACATACATCTTTGGCACGCTCTCCGAAAAAAATCCCTTTCAGGAGGAATGGAAAAGAACGGAAGTGGTTGCTAGGAGACCTTTTGGTGAATGGCGTGTAGCTTTAGTGCGCTAAGAGATGCAGCCATAGCCTGTAGGTAGCGAGGGATTTAAGGAGATTTAAGCGGAGAGAGAGAAGCTTGGGGTGTGATAAGGGAGAAAAAAAAAGACCTGGTCTTAACACAGAGAAGAACAGGGATTGAGTCAAAGAAAA
>NW_015781753.1:0-1174 GCF_001515625.1 Sinocyclocheilus rhinocerous | reverse complement strand
GAAGTGGGATTCACAGCATGTTCCCACTGGAGACTTCTGCGAAATGGTGGGGTTGTATATCACCAATGGACCAAAGCCAAGTTCTTTACTTTGGCTGTGAGAAACAAAGGCCTTAAAGCTGCTTTAGTACAACTTAATGTTATGTAATTAAGGATTTCCTTAAGGATTTCCACAAGTTAAAGTAACCATTTGTTATCTTTTATCTGACAAGTTTTCCAGATTGGTGTGTTGAGGGGGCTGGACCGTCTGCCTTACGGCTGAGGTCCCTGAGCTCTTACTTTGGGGTAGTTCCCATTGTCTGTGTATTATTTTTGATGGTTATGCAATGTTTTTGTTTTACTCTCCACAGCTGGTGATTTTTTGTTTTGTTTTACCAAATCACTACATGTACAAGATTCCTAAAAAGCAATGTTTCTGCCAAAGAATAACTGAAAAACACCCTTTTAAATGATAATGGGTCTTTGTTATTTTGTTGCTGTTTTTTATTTAACTGGTTTCTGAGCTGGGAAAAAAATGTTAAGTCTTTTGTTTTTGGTCCCTATGTTTGTGCCCAGCAAAAATGATGAGTACTACTGATTTTTAACAGTAAAAACTACCTTTCAAAAGTTTGGGATTGTTAAGATTGAATGTTTTTAAACAAAGTCTTTTGCTGCATTTATTTGCTAAAAATACAATAATATTAACCGTAATATTGCTAAATATTATTACAACTTAAAATATTTTAATTAGTTTTAAAATGTAGTTTATTCTTGTGATGCAGTGCTGAATTTTCAGCATCATTACGCCAGTTTTCAGTGTGATATGATCCTTCAGAAATCATGCTACTATGCTGATTTTAAGTTTAAGAAACATTTTCTCACTATTATCAATGATGAAATCAATTTAGCTACTTAATAGTTTTGTGGAAACCGTGATAATTCTTTCAGGATTTTTTGATGAAAGTTCAAAAGAACCGCATTTATTTGAAATATAAATAATTTGTAACATTTTTAAATATCTTTACAGTCTTTTTTTTTGACAAATTTTATGCATTCTTGCAGATTAAAAGTATTAATTTCTTTAAAAGAATTTTTTTTTCTTTCAAAAAAGATAGATCAATAAAGATCAATTAAAGGGGTCATATGATGCGTTTAAATTTTTTCCTTTCTCTTTGGAGTGTTACAAGCTCTTGGTG
>NW_015781752.1:0-1181 GCF_001515625.1 Sinocyclocheilus rhinocerous | reverse complement strand
AGTTTTTTCTTTACTCTAGCTTCCACAGTGAAGATGTACTGTTGAACACTGTTGTAGTTCAGATGCTGTTTCATCCTGATGTTACCATCATCTCTCACTTCAAAGTCATCTGGTACTGGAGGCTGTTAATAGAGTGGATGTGATCAATTAAAATGAGGATATGGATAAATGCCGCATGCATTAAACTATTACTATATATATATATATAAAAACAATAGGTACAATAAAATATGTTAATTGGTTGACAGCACTCTATTATAAATATAACTTGGAGAAATTACATTTAGTGCCCAGTAATGCAGTTTTGTGGAAGCCTGCATGCTGTAATAGTAATATATCACAGAATTAAATACTTGAGACTCGGTTTAGACTCACCAGTATAGAATACGTGATTCTGTTGTTTTCTGGAGAGACATCTGCGTCTTCAGCCATCACCCTGAGCACATCTGAACCCACAGCCGTCGTCTGCAGCAAAAGACACGGTTTACTAAGAGATGCGAGGTCTCTCGGTGACCAAACACACTTCAGCTGTATGAAGACGTGGCGTTACACACACCTCTGACACTGTGGCGCTGTATGATCTACTCTGGAAGATCGGAGGGTTGTCATTGACATCCAGAACCTCTAATGTCCGGGCGTTTTTCTCCTAAAATACACAATGAAGCCTTTATCAGCACATTAATATTCACATCAAAAATGGATTTGATTTTATTATGCTTATTGCATGGTTTAATGATGGTAATAAACTTACCCCTGTGTTTGAGCAGGTGACTGAATAATACAAATTCCCTCCTGACTAAAAGAAATAAATCATGCTGTATATGGCACTTATTGTCTTTATGAAAGAATATGACTTTATGAAATGTATGACTATGCAAGTATGCTAGGTAATTTTACAGATAGGCCTATATACTTTATCTAACAGATATAACAGAAGAACAAACCTGCTTTAGGTCATCAGCGTCCAGTGGTTTTTTGGTCCGTACAATAGCGGCTGAGTCTCCAGCAGTGTAAATCAGCTGCAGAAACGTCACGCCATTGGGATAAAGATATGTTTCCAGCACCGGACGATCCTCAGGTCTGATATTAGTGATAATCTCCACATCTCCTGTAGGCCAAATCAAATACACATTTAAATACATACTCTTAATACAGAATCTAAAACATAAATACTGGATATC
>NW_015781751.1:0-1179 GCF_001515625.1 Sinocyclocheilus rhinocerous | reverse complement strand
GAGGCACCAACTAATGAGTTTCCTCTTTCATACTCCCAAGACTTACGGCTGAATAGATCATCCTTCCCTCTCTGAATTAAATATATAAATAATGGCCGACAAAGATTAACACAAAAGGTCTGCGCGAACATCTCGGGGCCGCCTGGAGACTGCTGTTAGTGGAGATTGTTTTAATGAGAATGCAGTGGAGTAGAAAGCCGTGCTCACGGGTTCTGTCCCAGCGTTATTTCCACACATTTGAGGTGCTGGCCTGTTGAAACGAATGGGGGGGTGTTGATAATTATCAGACCTCCGGTGTCGAGTTCTTCGTGAATGGAAGCAAGGAAATTGCTCGGTCCTCCTGGAGACTCTTTGAGCTTCTGGGTCGTTGGGGTTCATAATCATCGCTTCTGTGGGCTCCAAAAGTGATTTAAGCCCACTAACCATACAACACATCATTTGGAGCCGTTTATGTACAGACCCAGTTATAACACACAAATAATCAAGAACTTTTTTTGTGTGGAAGATTTAAAAGCAGAATTGTGGAGCCTAGCATTTTGTAAAAGCTCATCTGTTAAGATGTATGTATTGAGCTTTAAAGCAGTTTAAATAATTTTTACAGTTGTTTTAGGCAGTGTTTCCCAACCCTGTTTCTTGAGTCACCCCAACACTAGACACGGCTCAGGGTATGTTTACACGTCAACGATGTAAAAATGGAAAAGTTTTTCCTTCGCATTTTTTTGCGTACAGATGACAAATGTTGGCAAAACGATCCCCATTCACATGAATCTGTGAAAGTGACTGTATTATGCATGCCCCCCTCAGATATGGGAGAAATCCAAAATGTGTACTGTTTGGGGTGCCTTTAAGAACTGGGTTGAGAAACACTGGTTTTAGGGTTTACAGTATTATGTTGTCATGGCAATGTAGTTTTAAAAGTGGATATACCTACTAAAACAGTAGTTTTTCACACTAAATTCATGTTAACATGCATATTGTATATGTGTTATAGCTATACTGTTAAACCTGTGAGTATTTATGGATTTTTACGGATTGGCCCCAATCACTTCCATTGTAAGTGATTCACTGTAACCCAGATTTTTGCTTTTTTGTAGAGAAAAGGGTGGACAAGTCAAAATTGATTGTTGCAGTAATCAACATTATGCTTGTTTATTGAGCTTAACTTGTACTAAAGCCGTA
>NW_015781750.1:0-1181 GCF_001515625.1 Sinocyclocheilus rhinocerous | reverse complement strand
CAGGAGTGAGACAGCAATAACAGCAGAGGAGCAGGAGCACAGTAGTATCATGCTACTGTTCCTCAGGGTGTGTCCCATATTCCTTGTGGTCTTCCTCTGCTGCTGTGCCTTGCCTTTCGGTCTGCAAGGCACTTAAGCTTGTAGTTGTGGAAGTACAGCAATGGTGTAGAGTGTATGTGTCTGAAACACTGGATTCTGAATGTCTCAACAGCACTGCAGCGTTCATGGTGAGTTCATGTCGTATCATTGTTTCCTGTCTGATAAAAAAAGAAAAAGTGAGGAGAATGATGAAGAATAGAAAAAAAAGATCATAATAGGGAGGAAATGACGATGCTTTCGTAGCAGGTGTACCTGGTGTTTATGTGTGAGCACATTTGTTATATTTTATTATGTTGTCATCCTGTTTCTTTGGTTTGCTGTCCCACTTTCACTCTTAAAACTAATTAGGAGTTCCTCGTCGAATTTTATTTAATGTCCTTTATACACATTTGGCTCAGAATTGGAATGTAGGTCATTTTGTCTAGTTTTATCTCTGAGAGAGTGCAGCGTGGGGTCAAATTAAATATTTATATTCACTCATGAGCGATAGCGTGTGCTTTCTGACTGCATAAATAAAACGTATTTCTCTATCGTCATTTTGTTCAGATATACAGATCAGACAGATTACTTCAGAATCAGGGAATTTAAAGATGGATGCAGAGTAAGAGTACAGATTACTTGTTCAGTGTGTACATTGTGACATGAGACTTTGTAAAGAGAAACAAATACTATAACAGAAGCAAGTTGTTCTGATTCCATTTGGGCCTATCATGACACATTGTGATTGCAAAGACCGTTATTTTTACAGTTCCTGCTGGTTTGAGAACTTCTGCTTCCACTTGTGCCGGCTGTGAAAAAAGTATTGTGTGGCAAAACGCTGGATGTTAAAACCTTGTTAAGGCATTAGTTCCTATAAGTTCTTATGCCTAATGCCTTGAAATGTATTATTTAATGATCATTTTCTGGATGATTAAGCCTCATTGCTATAATCCAAAATCATCTCAATACAATATGGGAAAAAATTGTGATTTAACAAAATTCATTGTAACGGGTTATTTTTCATTGTAGTATCTGTTGTTTGGTTTATGCATTTTATTTCATTAAAATAGTAAAAAAACTTTTTTTTTTTTTTTTTGTGGTGA
>NW_015781749.1:0-1180 GCF_001515625.1 Sinocyclocheilus rhinocerous | reverse complement strand
GGGACACTGAAGACTGGAGTAATCAGTTTTGAACAGGAATAGATTCCATTTACAAATATATTAAAATATGTATTACTGTTTTTACTGTATATTTGATTAAATAAATGCTGCCTTGGTGAGCAATTCTTTCAAAAACATTAAAAATCTTACCGACACTACACTAAAGTTTTGAAAAGTGAAATTGTGTCTGTTTTATTTTTATATTGGTGTTTTACACTTTTACATTTGCCTGTTACACATTAAACTTAAGTTTCAGTCAAAAATGACCTTGTGTATCTTCTTTCTCTACTATGTTTGCAAGCTTTTGAGGTATACACTGGATAAAAGAGGTCTGGAGAGAGTTAAAATCATTGCCAGTGATAACCTCTGGGAACCGATCACCTCTGTTGTATTTGCTGACAAAGATCTACAGGATGCTGTTGAAATCTTAGGGTAAATCTTTTTTTTTTTTTTAAATGAATGATTCCTTATTAAAATGTACACGTTCTGTTTTTAAATATGAATTAATGAAAAAAAAATACACTAGCATGACATGTAAAGTGTGGTGATGTGAGATCTTGATGCTGGAATCGTCTGACTGGCAGGGTTCATTATCCTGGCACCAACACTGTGCCTAAGGCCCTGAAGACTGGCAAGAAACTGTGGTCCTCTGAAGACTACAGCACTTTTAATGACAATGTTGGCGGAGGCTGCTGGGCCCGAATTCTCAACCAGAACTATGTCAATGGCAAAATGACAGCGTATGGCAACTCTGATATGATCTGAATCATGTAGCATTTCCCAGTTTATAAGGAGAACTATCATACATTAAATTCAGACATATAAACGTGTACATTCAATGATGAGAAACACGGTTTGTGTTGGCTTTTAGGACCATATCTTGGAACCTTGTTTCTAGTTATTATGATGACCTTCCCTTTGGAAGGGATGGACTAATGACTGCAAATGAGCCATGGAGTGGAAATTATGTTGTTGAGTCCCCTATTTGGATAACAGGTAATGTACTTTTACATACTCTATATATGCATGAATATTATATGCATCATATACATAATGTGTGATACAACCATCAAAGTATTTGATTCATAAAATTCTATAAGCCCATACTACCCAGTTTACGGAACCTGGCTGGGTGTACCTGCAGACGGTGGGACACTTCACACACGGTGGAAGTTATGTT
>NW_015781748.1:0-1181 GCF_001515625.1 Sinocyclocheilus rhinocerous | reverse complement strand
CCACGGTATTAGTTTCATCTGTGAGAGCGCTGCACGCATCAACAATGAGTAGGGAGAAGATGAGACAAAGAGACTCTTTGCCAAACCGAACCCTGTGAATGCAGGTGAACAGATGAGATTTAAAAGACATTCAGGGATATTTTCTACATGGAGAAGTAACTATAGATTTTTACATTTTCTGAAGGAAAGAGTGATGCTTACCTGTGCATGTTTCACTAACATGATAGGATATTAGGGGGTTACCAGGGCATTGCTATGCAGTTTCTAGATGTTAATTGCCATGAGATTACTTGCTGGTTCAATGTTTAAGAGCCTACCTTTAAGTCTTCATACTGCAAAATCATGCTTCTTAAAGTGCACTTGTGTCAAATTTTCCTAGTTAAAATATCTAAAAATCCATGAAACATAATAAATTTACTTGAGACACAAGCAACACTGCATTAGATATTAAGACTTGTTTTGTTGTATCTTTTATACAAGTGTATTTTTATCTTACTGCACTGACAGATTTTATATTTATTTTACCATGTGTAAACAACTTGTTTTTAAGTTAAAAACAAGCAAAAAACTAAAGTGGGAAAAAAACAACAAAGTCTTAATATTTTATGCTGTGTTGCTTAGGTACCATTTATCTTGTTTTAATGATTTTTAGATATTTTTACTGAAAAAAAAGTCCAAAAAAAGGATTATTTGTGTCATAATCTTCTTGCCCACTGGCAAAAGTCTCTAGATATGACTTGGGTCCCTCCTTCAAAGTGAGATTTTTTTGGCCATTTTATTGTGTACCAGGCAAAAATTGTTAGTCTAAAAAAAACAAACAAAAAAAATTCTCCTCAGCCGCAGGCCGATCCTTTATGTCTGGATCACAAACAGTATGAGATGAGTTACATGTTGAAGTTTAATACTTGGTTTGTTCATATCACTAATGTTAAGTATGAGCAATACTAAAAGTGATTCTTCAAGCACCACTGATAAAATCAATGCATATGCATCAGACCACATGTACGGTATATTTAAATCTCACTGTAACAAAGTCTAGCTGCTCATATCACTGTCGGTGTAGAATTTATTCTTTTTGTCTATTAGTTGGATGATGACATGACGTCGGGCCCCCTGCGTCTCGCCTTTGCTGGAGAGCTGCTGAGAGGAAGCTTGTATCCATCTGGAAGCAATAAAGTTTT
>NW_015781747.1:0-1180 GCF_001515625.1 Sinocyclocheilus rhinocerous | reverse complement strand
AAAACTTTAGAAATTACATAAAATATTTTTTTTTCTAATTCTTCTGACTCAATGATTCACTGTTAACAGCTCATTGGAGATTATTACCAAGTAATAATTCACAAATTTTTGTGTTAACTGTTCCTGCAATATGTTTATCTACAAACGTGTCACTAAGAGTTCAAACAGTCAGTGTGTTAATTAATATTAATTGTGAAATATTATAGGACACAGCAGAAATACAGTGAAATACATTCCAAACCACACTCCTGTTTTCCAAACTCCTCCATTTTTTCCCAGTTTTTATATTCTATCAGCCATAAAATGAAACGGAAAAAATGTAATTTGTCACCCAGCCAATCCCAGAGTCCTCATGACGATCAAGAAAGAAATCACTTTATGAATCCCCAGTCATCTGTGGGCGACCTGTAGGCCTGCGCCTTATTCATAAAACATTATTAAGACATCAGTCATAAAGCCATAATAGAGGAACCCACAGCCAACATTATATCAACAGTAGAGCATCTGCTGTTTATTGTCATTCAACGTGACAGTGCATGTTTGCATTACTTGTGCTTATCAAAATACAATTTCAAAAATGTCTGAAGTCATGAAGAATTGTGTTTGATTTGCTTCAAGTCAATAGTGGGAAGCTATATGCTGCAATACATAAATCTTATTTGATCTCTTTCCTTCCTTAAAGCTGAAGTGTCATTTTTCTCAATGTAAAAACAGCCCTTTTTTTGACTGACCCCTGTAAGATTATTTTGGGTTTGTGTTCCTTTGAAAGGACATTATATTCAGGAAGCTCTGGGAATAGCTCACCTCAAATTTGTTTGATCTCCTTCCAGGCATTAGACTGCAAAGACAACAACCGATCTGGCATCGACAACAGTGGGATTATGTCATAATGGGAAACAACGTTCTGAATTCAAATTACATCGATTTATTTTCACTGTCTGTCCTTTCCTCTGCAGGACGAGAAGCTTTTCTCACACTAATAATGTTTTTCACAAAGTGTCCTCTCCTTGGAGACAATCTTTGGAAGGCTTATGTTGTGCCGGCTCGATTTTTCTATTTGTCATGGATATTTATTACAAACACATTGTAAATGATTAGTGTGTGTGCAAGTGTCTAGGTAAAAAGCATGCCAATTTTTCATGTAATCATTGTGACGTACACAGTTCACCTAAAAAAAAAA
>NW_015781746.1:0-1180 GCF_001515625.1 Sinocyclocheilus rhinocerous | reverse complement strand
GTTTTCAAGTGAACTGAATTGTAAACAATATAATTACAATTAGAAATGTAAAAGAGTCAACAATAATTTCAATAGCACACTGAATTGCATTTTTTTGACAAAGCAGTTCTCATTGTAACAACATTTTCAGGGAGAAGTCATTCTTGCTGACTATTTTAAGTTTGATCTGACACCAATCGGCCCTAATATACAGTAACTATTATTTTTTAAATATATTTGAGTGCATGTATAAAAGCTACATGATCATTGTCGCTGTCAGTTTTCTGTGACTGCTAACAACCACAGCGACCAATCAGCAAACCTCTCAAAACTTCACATTCTATCACTCAAACGGCACTCATTATAACAAAAACGAAATGATGAAAACTCAACTTGACAAATCAGAGAAGCTTCCTCTGTAATAGATACATCCCTGCTGTGAGATATTTGATAAACAAAATCAGCCATGGTAAAAACATGGCCTACCGTATATGTTGGCTATGGCTTTGACTACGAGTGTCCAATTCTGCTCCTCGGGGCCAATGTCCTAGAGACACATCTGTTTCCAGTCATCCTGAAGACCTTGATTGACTGGTTCACTTGTGTTTTATTAGGGTTGGATCTAAACTCTGCAGGACAGTGGCCCTCCATGGGCAAGATTGGACACCTCTGCTTTTGACCTTCGAACACTCCAGAGGAGATGTTTTCCCTTCTGTGAGTCCACAAGAAATAATCTCTTGAAGCTATCGGCCTCCTTGCATTTCTTCTTTCTTTTCCCTTTCATAGTCTGTTCTAATTGGCTTTGGCCTCTCACCATCAAAGCCACATATCCTTCATTTCAGGTACAAACTTCAGCTCAGTTCAGGCAGCTGATATGACTGGCGAGGCTTCTGTTGTGATATTGCTGTCTGGAGATGCGTAGATAGAAACAGTGCTCTGAATATAGAGGCAGTGTCAGTGTGTGCTTATCTTCTGCCATTTAATTAGCACACCTTCCCATTGCGAGGTGAATTTTCTTAGCTGCCAACAAGACAGACGGAGGCCATGTTAGATTTGCGGTGTTTCCAGCTGCTATCACCTGGTAAATCAAATCTTGCACCCGCCAAATAGTCTCTGCCTCACTTATGGAGACTGATGTGACAAATAAGGCACCCTGCTTTGCAATTCATCTCCCTAGAAGTCTATGATAAACAGTAATAGG
>NW_015781745.1:0-1177 GCF_001515625.1 Sinocyclocheilus rhinocerous | reverse complement strand
ATCAAATTTAAAGGATAGGACAGCTTTCTCCTAGCTGTGCCAGTTTTGTTGCAAATTCTAACAATAAAGTAATATTCATAAAAGAACAGGCCTAGACTTGAGCAACAAGTGTTTTGATAAACATGGTGACTTGGCAGCATAGCTCAAATTCTATACAGGAAGTTGCCTTCACTGTCAAAAAACTCTCTTCCCTTCTGTTCCACTGAACTGGGCTTTTCCTTCAGTGTTTGTGCGATGTGCTCTAGCTCTTCCTCGGTCAGAATCACTCCATCCCATTCCTCCTCTAACTCTATATCATCCCTCATGTCCATTTCAGATGTAGAGTCAGGCTGCTCATGTAAAGCAGGTGTCACTTTCTGCTCAGCCGATAGCTGAGATGGTACTATGTTACCACTAGAGGGCATGAGTCCAGTGTCAGTCTCCCTCACTGCAAGCGCTCCTGTACTCAGTGCTGTCAGGGCACCTGTGTTTCCAGAGGGGAGTATGGCTGGTGTTGCAGTCTTTGGCAGTCTGGACTGCTCAGTTTTGCCATCTCTGAGAGACTGCGGCCCACTATTAGCTAACACTTTCGTGTCCTGCTTTAGCTTTCGGACTGCTGATGGGGTGAATTTGCTGCGGAGGACTCTGGAAATGTCATCAGGGCTTACAGAGAAACCCTCTGCTAATCTCTCTAGTGTCCATTCCTCTGGGGACTCCTGCTTTAAGTACCTGTAAAAGGAAGGGCAAGCAGATAACTACAACATTTTTGGCTAGACTTAAGATATGTTATTATATACAGCTAAACACATTATTTTATTATGTTATCACAAGCAGAAATGTACCGAATTTAAAATTTTGTTAGAAAACTATATAAAGATTCTATTAAAATTGAATTTTATTGACAAAATACACTGTAGTTCAAAAGTTTAAGGTCAGTACGAATTTTTTTTTTATTTCAAAAGAAACAAATTGAAATTAAATTATGCAAGGATGCATGAAACAGACATTTAAATAAATAAATGCAAATAAAATAAATAAATGCTGTCCATTTGAATGTTCTATTCGAAGAACCCTGAAAAACGTATCATGGCTTCCACTAAAACACAACTGCAGCACAACTGTTTTCAACATTAAATAATAAGGAAATGTTTCTTGAGCAGCAATCAGTATATTAGAATGATTTCTGAAGGATCATGTG
>NW_015781744.1:0-1180 GCF_001515625.1 Sinocyclocheilus rhinocerous | reverse complement strand
TACAGTAAAGCATGGAGGTGGTAATATCCTGTTATGGGGGAGTTTTTCTGCAGCAGGGACTGGAGCACTTGTCAGAATAGAAGGAAAGATGGATCGGGCAAAATGTCCTGTGTCCTGTGCGCGGCATATTATTTCCTCTGCACATTGGGCATCATTTATTATTAGGTTTTGCGTAATTTGGTTACACTTTTTTTTTGCATTCATTGTCGAATATTTGGATGTTTTTTGGTTATGTGACATTGAACTGATTTATATTGAGGTTTGTCTTAACCCTTAAGATGTTAAGGGTTGTCTGTTTTTTTGTTTTTTTTGGATGAAGAGCCATGGGGCTTAATATTTTACCAAGGTGGGATTATAATTTTTTTTATTCCTTTTTTTCTTTTTCTTTTTTTTTTGCTTAGGATTTTTGCTTAGTTCTTTAGATCTCTGTGTGGTGTTTTTCTTATATTTTACTTTCTCTTTGACCCTTTAAGACTTTTATGAGCAAATGAACTCTTACAGTATGTTCCTGTTGTGGGCATTATTCTCCGCATCCTACTTCAGTTTACAGCCGACTGCCAACTGGTGTTTTATGTGTGTATATGTGTACACGTGCACGTCCTCGCTCAGTCCTGGTCCCTACACGCCCCCTCTGTGTGTCTTGCACCACTGCCCTCTAACTGCTGATTGATCGAATCCGCCTGGAGACCAACACCCTTCTTTCATTTTCAGCACATTGGGAAACAAGAAGCAGGTTGCCTGTGAGCTCAACACAGCCTCCTTTGGCCCGCAGAGTCGGCACGGATGCAGCACAGCAACAGGAGTGGTACTTCGACCCACTTTAGCAGACACAGAGGTGCTTTAACTTTAGCTCATGTTCTTTTTGGGCGCCTTAAATGGAACAAGCACCTGGTATCGATCAGTCTCTCTCATGGGCTCCACATGCTTGCACTTTGTTGCTCGGTGCAGTCGTAATGCTACTAACAATCTCAGACATACGCACTCATTCACAATTAAACGTCCCCCAGTTTTCCTGGCAGCCCTTCATGTTCCTTTCGTGGTCCCAGAACAATAAGCCGTCTCAACAATCTGAGTGCGCTCTCTTCACGATTCAGAGCAATCATCAGCAGGCCACATGTGCTAGCATGCTTCAAGTGCTCGAATGTTCTCCAAGTAGGGTGGAGACCGAGAAAGGAGCCGT
>NW_015781743.1:0-1180 GCF_001515625.1 Sinocyclocheilus rhinocerous | reverse complement strand
CAAAGTTTCATGATCGTGGGTTGCAAGGGTGTCACTTCTGGAGAATGAGATCATGATTTCTGCATTCTTTTATTAGCAGCTGCTTTGTAAGACGAGCATCACTTGTCACACAATTCCTCTGCATTTTGCTTATTCTTCCTGTCAGTGATATGAACATAGCCCTTTTTTTTCAATCTTGCTGCTATATGTTTCAGCATGAGGAGTGTTCGTAGATGGTTTAAATCCAAAGCTAATTTAAAGTGACTTCAGATTGTTTATGCTTTCAACTAAAGTCAGTTTTCATTTTTATTTCAGCTAATGACTTGAAGTGATGTGGTTTAGGCCTCAGTGTAAATATTTAGATATCCTTGGCTTAGTTTGATATAGTAAGTGCTCCCTTTTGGGGTAACGTTTTGGCAAGCACACAATTCTTCCCATTTCCAAGCCCAGATGTTGAGAGCAGCCCTATGGAAACTTTTAGGAAGACATCTGTCTAGTGTCATGTGATTAATATAACAGTTAATACACCCCTCCCTCTTTTTGAGGTTGTGGTGAACCTCTGAATGTTCTCATTTCTCGTTCTTTCCTGCAGAACCGTTTTATTTTGGACGATTCGTGCACACAGAGCAGGTGGAGACAGCGGTATTTTTTTAGTAACCGATTCCTTAATGTCAATAAATTCTCTAGTGCACTCACTAGAGGTCAGCCGGTTTTCTGCACGTCTCCACTTCCTTCTGTCTGTCTCTCTATCTCTGCAATCTCTTTTATGTCTGTTGCCACATGCACTGTATGGAAACTTTGCAGAGGAACATTTGCTCTTTGATTGAAAACTTTTACACTCATTCATTTCACAAGTCGTTTGGGTTGTGCTTCCTGTTTATGGCCAATTAAACTGGCTCATTTGAAAGAAAAATGTACAAGATTATGGGATCCTTGAAATCTGGTGCAGGAAACGGGACGTATCAGCTGTGGATGTTTGTAGGTGTGGTGATTTATGCCTCTCTTTTATCTTTCATCATAAACTCTTATGTAAACTGCTCTAATGAAAGAATACGTGCTTGCCAGTACATTGGATGGGTTACAGTGTGGCTTGGCAATGATACAGAAAGGCAGCACTTGGTAAGTAAACAGGCAATAGTGGCAGTAAAAGGTGCTGCCAGCATGTTAAGCCTGTGTTTTAGACTGGATCCTTTGTAGTTGT
>NW_015781742.1:0-1180 GCF_001515625.1 Sinocyclocheilus rhinocerous | reverse complement strand
TTTTTTTTTTTAAGCAGACTTACAAAAATATTGTATTTTTTATTTTTTTTATTTTTTTCCACTTTGATTTGAAGTGAAATATGACTAAAATGTTCTTTACAGGTTCATGAGATTCACTTGGATATCGACAGTGTAATATGGGCAAGCGAAACATTTCTGAACTAATGTTCTTTTTCTGCCATGATATCTCCTGCTGAACAAAACGCTCATCGTCCCGTCATGCACATCACTGCCTGTATGCACCAGGATCATCTTTTATCATTCCAAGGACCTTCACTGGTTTCTGTTGCGCTTCTGCGGGAGACGCTGTGACACTGTGAATGCGTTGGGCTTTGATCGCAGTTTGACTTTGCAGTTCTGGTGAAGCACTGATCTGATGGGATTCCGGAATCTCGTGTATTGAAGTGTTTTCGCTCCAAGGCTGAAACTTTTTTGTAATAATTTCACAGTGGTAAATAAACATGCTTTTTTCTCTTCTCACATCGTGTTGGAATATCCATAGTTACTTTCTCATCCTGTAATTACAGACTTGAAAAAGAAAGTTAGGATATTAAGCAAGTTTTCTACACATTTTTCTTCATACGCTGTTAGATTTTTTTTTGCAGGTGAATTATGAAACGTCCTGGTTTTTGTGATTCCGTCACGCCAGGAACGCAGTGTTTCGTTATGATTTTGGGATGTTTGATGAGATGTGTTTGGACTGCGTGAACGGAGTTGTTTCGATCAGCTCTTGTACGCTGGGACAGACTTTTGTAAAATCTAATTTTGGCACATAATTCTGCACTGGCCTTCTGGAAATCCAACTACGAAACTTCTTCTAACGCTTCTGATGTTCTCATCACACATCATTCTGGTACTGATGTTAATATAAAGAAGACTAAATGTGTCCAACACCGAACGAGTTTCTAAAGTGTTAATAATCGCAAGCAGTAACTCTCATGCTTGTGTGTTTGTTCATTGCATCTTGTGGCTCAGTCCATGTTTCGCACACGGCACAATGAAGAATTTAAGACGGTTAATGCTATTCTCTTATTCTTCCAAACACTGAAGAAAAAAAAAATGGTGTAGGGTTTACGTTTATATAATTTCCACTCAACACTTTACAAGCCGATCTCATTTGTTAACATTAGCTAAAATGAACTAAGAATTAATAGTTCTATAGCATTTATTAATCTTAATG
>NW_015781741.1:0-1180 GCF_001515625.1 Sinocyclocheilus rhinocerous | reverse complement strand
GTGATTCATCTTGGCATGGGGAGAGAAGTTGTCCTTTGTCTTCTGCTCTGTTGGCCAGTAAGAGGTTTCCTGAGGTCTGGAGAAGGGTCTTAGAGTTCTTCTGGACTGATTGTGTGTGCCTGTATGTGTGTGTGAAAGGAGAGAAGTGAGACTTGTGGGAGGTGTGGGAGCTTGCCCCACAGTTATAACCAACTGGAACTGCTTCAGTATGGTGCTAGAGCCAGATTGCGACAGAGACACCATGTAAACAAATAAACAAACAAGCCTAGACTGTCAGATACGCAGCAAGGAGGCTTGATCTTATTATTGCTTAAACAGGACCCCGGTGGGAAATATAAAGCTCCAAATAATCTAAAAAATGGGAAGCTGCTCACATTACAATGTTGTGATTGTAACATTGTTGCAATAAATATAATTAAAAATAAAGTCGTTGTCCCAGATTTTTCTAGACCAGACAGGCTTTTAACATGGGTGACACATGGAGATAACACGGTAGCTAATTGAAAAAAAGCATGAAATCTTAAATCAATAGCATGGTTTTAGCAAAGTATATGAAAGACATGAATAAAAGCAGTTTATTTTATTTTTATTTGATTTAAAAAAATATATACATATATGTTATGTAATATGTGATAAGGTATAAATAAATGTACAAAACATATGTTATATTATTAAATATATATGTAATTCTGGATACTAATGACCATATATATGTATCTATTTACACTGCTGTACAAAATATATAATTGTACAAATATAACCGTAATATCCCAGAACAATTTTAGTTTTTTCTTAGTTCAGAAGTAAGAATTAAGTATGAATTTTGATGACAATTGTTGACATACATTATGAGTAGCCTATAAGTGATATATATATATTGCAGACTTAGGTGTCTTCTTGGTACTGTAAATTAGAGCCTGACTGATTATTGAGATGTCAGAAGTGGGATTTCTGTGGTCTTTTTCTCATTATAAACATTTGAAAAGCAGGATCCGTAAACAATCGTCTCCATTTCTGCCTGAGAGAAACAATTTAGGTATTAAAGAAATCTTTAATTCAGGATATTGCTTGTCTTTTGAATGTTTAATCAAGAACATGTGGGACTATATACTAATGTTCACTAAAGTTGTGGATAGAAAAAAAAAGAAACAACTCCGCAAACAAACAAATGCAGGAGGGA
>NW_015781740.1:0-1179 GCF_001515625.1 Sinocyclocheilus rhinocerous | reverse complement strand
ATTGACCCATCTGACCTCGTCTCTGTGCGCTGGTCTCCTCTGGGTGCTGCTGGTGTTTCTGCCACACTGTGTGCCGGCGTTCACCAGCTTCTTCTCGTTGGCAGAAGAGCTTCTGGTCATGGGCTTCTCTTCCTTTTGACCTTTACAACAACAACAGAAGTTCTTCATATGGATATACACCAGTGGATCTCAACCTTTGTGACTCCCTAGTTTTGCTTTCTAAAAATTATTTTAATCTATGGGCACTCCTGGTTTCTGTAAATAAATAAAAATCAAAATTAAAATATATATAATATCTAAATCTATACGTTTTAGGAGCTGGATGTTCTTTTTAACCAATAAATTTGCAGTCATTCATGATTTACTGGACAAGGATTAAGGATAAAAAATCTCACAATTTCTACCTGATAAAATACTATAGAGCTTGGCATGTATATTTATTATAAAACTGCCCGTGGCTTTTTAAGATTTTATTCATTTCCGTGACTTTACCAGATATAAAAATCACACTTTTTATATTAAACTCCCTCTTACATCCAGGCTGACAGCAGAAATCCTGTTTTTCGAAGCAACTAAACAGCTGCTGAGGGATAAATAAGGAATATATTGATTTTTAGTTGTTTTATTTAATTTTATGCCTGTTTTCCCTAGTGAAAAATAAATATACTAAAATGTATTTAAAATACATTAGCCTAACTCTGGACAAAATCAGCAGTGTTTGATTAGCCTATATTTATTTTATTTATTATAGACGTTATTTCTAAGTGAAGCAACATTTGCTGAAATATCCACAAGATACAGTATTAATAGCGCATCTGTCGATCATTTACGCCTCAAAGGGGGCATTGTAAAGCGCTTAACGTTGCTTAATGCGTTAGGAGAGTTTTTTTAAAAGACCAAACTTAGTAAACACATTATTAATAAATTATAATATGTAACGGCTTTCTATGGGTAAAATGCTTAACGCTTTAAACGCATTGCGTTCTTATTATGAGCTCATTTGCTTGTCTGTTCATAGAATGCTTTCATATTAATGATGTGTTTTCTGAGTTTGGTCTTTTAAAAACACTGCCTTAATGCATTAAGCCACATTAAGTGTTGTCCGTACCGTAGGCTATTCTATGGGAGGAAAACGCTTAAAGGGGTCATAGGATGCTACATGCACTTTTACAAGTTGTT
>NW_015781739.1:0-1164 GCF_001515625.1 Sinocyclocheilus rhinocerous | reverse complement strand
CTCGCCCCAGCCCCTGGACACCGACAGCGGGGTCGACACTTTCACGCGCACCATGGACAACAGGCCCAAATATCAGCACAACAACATCAACGCCCTTCCCAAGGCCGTTCCCGTCAGGTAAGATGATGAAAGAACATCAGCCAGAGCTGGATTCATTCCTTCTGTTTACTAAACGACTCCCTGCTGTCTGCTTTCTAGCCCCAGTGCGCTGGATGACGATGAGGAAGATGAGGGTCACACGGTGGTTGCCACGGCGCGGGGCATCTTTAATTGTAACGGTGGAGTGTTGAGCTCCATTGAGACAGGAGTCAGTATTATCATCCCGCAAGGAGCGATTCCAGATAGCGTGGAGCAGGAGATCTACTTCAAAGTGTGCCGGGACAACAGCATCCTGCCCCCTCTGGACAAAGAGAAAGGTCTGAATCCCATCTACTTTTGTTTTATTTAGATTTTTGTTTCAGTATATTTTTAGTTTGTTTGTTGTTCCTTTTCAAACTTAGTAGATTTTGTTAGCTTTGATGTTAATTTACACTTCACGTGTTAAGAAAAACATGTTTGGACATAAACTACCTTAGTAAAATTTGAAAGACTAAATACAAAAACAAAGAAAAACATTGTCTGGTAACAGTACGTTTCGTTTAAGGGCTTTTCACATCAAATTTAGTGCACAGCGGGGGAAAAAGTGCACAAAAGCAGAATTTTTGTCATTCTCTAGTGAGAAATACAAACTATTGAAAAACAAACCTGTTTACACAAAATCCAGTGCCACTAAACAACATAGTATAAACAAGTATAAAATATTAACAAGCAATTGTTTCACTACACTGAACCTGATTTATTAATTTCAATGCTTTATGAAAATGGTTCAGATGATTAAATTGTTCAGCATCCAAATCATTAAAAATGACTCGGCAAGGTTTTTTTTTATTTTTTTAAAGAAATTAATACTTTTATTCACCCTGGATGCATTAAATTGATAAAAAAGAGACAGTAAAGCCATTTATAATGTTACCAAAAAAAATTATTTTGGACTTTTATGATTTATCCAAAAAAATATTAAGCAGCACAACTCTCAACTTTTCAACATTGATGGTAGTAATAAGAAATGTTGAGCAGCAAATATGAATGATTTCTGAAGGATCATGTGACACTGAAGACTGGAGT
>NW_015781738.1:0-1180 GCF_001515625.1 Sinocyclocheilus rhinocerous | reverse complement strand
TTATATAGCACATTTATGGTATTTGAAAGTACCTTACATAAAAACAATTATAATAATAATAACATTATAATTATACACATTATGTTATAAATTATTCTACATTTATAAGTTTTATAATTTCATCAAGTGTTCTTTTATATGTAAATTGCTATCAAAATAACAACAACAACAACAACAACAAAAAAACTGTTTTCTTATTGTAAAAGAAAATGTATATGGCTTTTGCTGTTCCTGCAGCTTATATCCAGGTGTGTCGTGGACTGATGATCTCAGCTGTGAGTTTGGGATTTTTTGGAGCTATCCTGGCACTAGTTGGCATGAAGTGCACTAAAATAGGGGGATCAGAGACCACCAAAGCCAGGATCACCTGTCTGTGTGGACTACACTTCATTCTCAGTGGTAAATGTCGCCTGACCTAGGTCATGTTTCTTTTTCTTTTTTTTTTTTTAAGGATTTGCAATGATCACTTTTGCAAATGACAGTGTCCTGTAATTATATACCTGTCCGCTCTGCAGGAATCTGCTCTATGACCGCCTGCTCTCTCTACGCACACCGGATAACATCAGAGTTCTTTGACCCCTTATTTGTGAAACAGAAGTAAGTAACATTGCTGCAATTGCTAGTATGCATCCTATTTCTTACCAACACCGGTCTTTGGCCTGTCTGCTTTTAGATTTGAGCTTGGTGCGGCCCTGTTCATTGGCTGGGCAGGATCTGTTCTCAGCATTCTCGGAGGATTTATCTTTTGCTTTTCCATGACAGAGGGATTCAGCATCAGGTCTGATTCTTAGATTTTCCACTTATATACTGTGTCACATGTTTTAAAGGAGTCTGAATTTTTCAAAGGTCATATAATTTGTCATTTTCATGTCAGCAACCGATATTAACAAAGGAATGCCCATGTATGTCAACAATGCCTATTTGGCTCATCCATGTAATTTAAGTTTAATTAGGATTTTAATTTAAGTAATTTTAACTTCTTCTTAAAGCAACTGTGTGTATTTTTGCGACATTGGATTCCCTCAACGGTTAAGGGAGTGGAATTTACTGTGGTAAATATGTCACTGTCGTAATTACAGTGGATAGCTCAACATGCATTTGCTGCTGCCGTAAAGCAATCCGCTCTTTTCGTGGCATTTCGTACCTGCTCACCAAACTTACATACTCCCAGAACAGACGT
>NW_015781737.1:0-1180 GCF_001515625.1 Sinocyclocheilus rhinocerous | reverse complement strand
CTATTTTTACAAACACAAACAAACTAATTGTGTTGATGTGTTGTTCTGTCCTCTTGACCAACAGCAAACGCCTCCAAGATGTGGTCTTTAGTCTCCTCGGACAAGAATGAACAGCTGATCAGATCTACTCAGACGCTCCATCACTATGTGAACAGATACTTCACAATCACCAACAGACTGTTGATCATAATCAATACTCACTTTGGAGAAAGCTACTCCAGTGTCTCTGCAGATGAGAGCAAAAGTATTAAGGACAACTGTGCCATAGTTAGAGAAGCTATGAGCATGATTCTTGAAGTTTCTAGAAGAAAGGAAAAGCAAATCCGTAAGATCATTGAACCTGATATTTATGATAAGATTGCCTTCACTGGCGTGTCACTGAAAGACAAGGCTGCAGTGATAAGGGACTTTCATGCGGACAAATTGGGAGTCTTTGGGAATATCTGTCTTCCACTAGTCGCTATTCAGCTGGCGAAAAGTGAGTTAGAGAACGTGAAGCCTCCAACCGAGGAGCACGATCTGCCGATTCTGTCCTTAAAACTGGGAGATCTCGTGAAGAGCAGCAAAAGCATCGCTAAGCTTCTGTGTGAACAACGCCAGCAAACAGACCTCAGTGAAGCCACACAGTTAGTGGAAGACGGCATCTCTATTCTGAAGCCACCCTGCGATGCCTACAGTCACATTGCTGGAGAAGTCCAAGCTTGTGTCAAAATCATATCTGAAAATATCTAGAGCAGAACAGGGCAGTATTTATCAATGCACGGTGTTCCTCATCACTGATATTTTATGCCTTCTATGCATGCAAAAAATGTGAGGCTACTTTATTATAGAGCACAGATCTATCAGGATTCAAATGTTCAGTAGAAACACATGGACTCAATTGTGTGCTGTGCAATTAAATAAAGAAAGCTTTCCAGGGTATTCGATTCCTGTTATAACTCTAAAATTACACCTCACTTTGTTCACCATTCAGTAATGCGTCGCTCCAGCACTAACTCACCACTAACATATAACATTACCAATAAAACCTGCTTTCAGTATCTTCCACTGCTCTGTATCTAAATCAATTATCATGGCTATTCGAAATTTGGTACATTTTCATGACTTTTTGAGATTTTATTCAAGTTTCATGACGTTTTGAGATTTTATTCATTTTTAATGACTTTTCAAGATTTTCAAT
>NW_015781736.1:0-1160 GCF_001515625.1 Sinocyclocheilus rhinocerous | reverse complement strand
ATCTATCTATCATCTATCTATCTATCTATCTATCTATCTATTTATTTATTTTTACCTAGAGCAAAACTCTGAGTATCTTTCAAAGATTTGATTCCATATAAAACAAAAAATTATTCATTCCTAGCGTAAAAAGTTATCATAATGCATAATAATGTGCAAGAATGCTGACATGTAAAGTGAATAATTACAGTTCATTTGGTTTTTATTTGCTATTGAGGGGTCAATAATTATGAAATGCTTGACGCCACAATTATAAACTCTCTGGGAAAAAGTAAAATGTCAGACATGTTGTTTTAAAATAATGCATTATTATATATACTATACATTATATACAGTTTATTTGGTTCCTTGACACTATGATAGTAATCAAGCCTAAAGAGTAAAATATCTAGTTTTGCTTGTGAATTTAAAAGGCCTTCTTTCAAAGCCTTCTTTCAAAATCTTTCAAAAATTTGATCCCACAGAATTTACAAACTCTGGCAAATTCTTCATCAAAAGCGCTCATTCACTGCTAAAGGTGTGGATATAATAATTCATGTGATCTTATTGCTGCTTGTGATCTCTGGTTTTGTGCATCAGTCGGTCAGTGAGTGGACTGTGGCGGTCTGAGGCTATAACCACTGCTCAGTCAACTGAGCATCTCGTGAAACAAGCTCTGCTGCACAAAAACTTTATATGACTCAGTCGATTCCTCGTATCACTCAGTCAGTTTCCTGTGATTCAATCAAAGTCGCTCAACACAGCAGTCTAGGAGGAAATAATTCAGTCATCGTGTCAGTTTGGAGAGCTGTGGCCGCTGTGAGATGGCAAACAGAGCTTGAGTACAGTCTGACTTCCTGAGACTCCAGAGAGGCCGACTGTTCGCTCGCTCGCATGGATCATCATGACGGATGGAGGCCGTGCAGCGCAGTACTTACCACACGTAGCATATGGGAGTGTGAGTGGGAGTCTCCCACCACCACGCACAAATAACTCAATCAAACCCCAAAATCATTATCTGCAATTATCATAAAGAAACTCACAACCCTGCTTTTAAAAAAACAACAAAATTGCTTCATATATTGTTGAAACTTTGCTAATCTCTTAATTAAAAAGTTTGCTTGTGTCTAAATGTGAATCTATATCTATCTATCTATCTATCTATCTATCTATCTATCTAT
>NW_015781735.1:0-1175 GCF_001515625.1 Sinocyclocheilus rhinocerous | reverse complement strand
AAAAAAGTTATATGTTCATATTTTACAAATAAACAATTTAAAAGTTAAACAAATCTTTCACATATTACCCAATGATTCAACTCACCCCTTGACATGACAGATGACAAATTGTGTCACCAGGCCACTAGATGCTTTCTTCTAATTTCATTTTATAGCTGTATTCAATCATCGTTAGATTCAATTAAAAAGAAAATGTGTCTCCTAATGACAGATTATTCATATGTTTTCTAGCTGTACTATTTTAATAAACAGGATCAATACTGAGTGACAGAGCGATGTGGTGGAGGTTGCACACTAGAAGAGCTGTGCGTTTGTGTTCCCACGCCTCTGCGCTAAATGCGTCAGCTCCTCTGTGTGGAATCCCAGCTCGTCAAACGTTCGGGGCCCCTCAGGGTCTCTTGCTTTCCTTACAACTCTGAGTGCAGCTGTGCTCTGCCATGATCACAGTTTTAGGCAGATAGTCTCTCTCTCTCTCTCTCTCTCTCTCTCTCTCCCTCCCTCTTAAGTCTTAAGTTCTATGTAACGGAAAGACAATGAGTCACTGGGTTGTACAATGCAACGTAAATGCAGAAGGCAAAGATTTTTCAGAATTAAACTCCCACTTCAACCAGATCAAACAAGTTCAAAAAGCACGCCGAATGCCATTGAGCAACCCTGTAACAAGTTGCGATTGCAGATGGCTCCTGTCGACTACTTAGACATAGCGAGAAGAGGAATCAAACGTGCGTGTCTGCGTCTCTCACCGAAGGTGTTAAGGGATCACAGAGCCATTGACACTTTGTACTGACACCAGAAAAAGATAGCTGTGAAGGGAGAAAATAGCTCTGAGCCAAAAGACCGCATGTAATTTTAATGAACGCAAGAAAATGCACACCCAAACTAAAATAGCTCCTTTAACCATTACAAAAGTTGAGTCGGGTGAAGGAGCAGGTTTAAAATGGAAAAACATAACAGCCATGGAGAAACAGCCTAATGGCCATTATATCATCAACAGCAGGTGTTTGCACATACAATATCAAGGGAATTTCACACATAAAATCTGTGGTGAGAGCTTTCAACAACATTATCCGTTCTCACTTTTAAGTAATTCATCCTTGGCGGTACTTCAGGAAATTAGTCTTTTAATATAATCCTAATGGCTCACTTAAAGGTTATGTCTATCTGATGGCTTTTAA
>NW_015781734.1:0-1179 GCF_001515625.1 Sinocyclocheilus rhinocerous | reverse complement strand
GTATAAGCAGCTTCTAAAGATGTACATTTTCATTCTTTACATAATGTGCATGGGAGGGCAAAGCATTGAAAATGTAAAGAATATGCATGGGACTAAAAAGAAAGACTAAATACTGCATGGGTGAAAAAAGTTAAAAGGTGTTAATGGAGATTTGTGAATTTAAGAAGCTCTTTGTTTTGTGATTTATGTAGCTTTGGCACAAACAGAAACACCTTTGCACTCGGTTTATAAATTGCTGATCAGGGCACAGGGAACCTCTAAAAGAGATATTAAAAGTTTCACCTTCATTTTTATAAGATTAACAGGAAAATGCACATTAGAAATGTCCTCTGATGCAAATTTGACTGGTCCCCAAAACATTTGGACACTTGAAGGTAAAATGTATGACTTTAGTTTTCAAAATCTCAAACTAAGTGACATCTCCAAACAAATGCCTTTTTTTTCTGAACCATTTTTGCAATTACTTTTAACCAGTTGATTTCAGTGTGACTTTAGTGGATGTATAAAATCAGTTCCATAACTAGACTTCATCACACTATGAGCACAAATGTTTGACAACAACAACAACATGTCCATTTTTCCTATATTTAATTTTAAAAAATGTACAACCTTTTTATTTTATGAAATGTTTTCTTTGTAAAGTGTGCTTGTAATATTGATCCTCAAAACAAATGCTACTCTAACTAGGGTTTAGTTTCTTGAAGTTATGCATACTTTACTGTTATTACTATGTAACGTGAGTAACAAGACACATTAAAATAGTCACAAGTATTACCAAAATGTGACTACAGCTAACTATATTTTCAGCTATTTTTCCAGCAAATTATAAGTCAGGGTCTCATTGTTCATTTTACATTCAGTTGCAAACATCACTGCAAGCATACCTTGTTTAATATTTGTAGTTTTTAACTTATATAATGCAGTGAAACATGTCTTCTTGTGTTCCCATGCATACATAAAAATAGTTATGCATTTTGCAGGTTTCTCAGTGGGTTTATATGTTAAGTGATAATTTAGCTCTCCACAAATCAGTTCAATGCACACCAACATCATACACATTTTTTTATTTGTGATCCTGAAAAATGTGCATCATATGAATGCATCATATGAACTTCCGATGCGGAGAAGGAAATAGAGAAGTGAGAGAACATGCATTTTATGCAGCAACTGCAGTTTATG
>NW_015781733.1:0-1179 GCF_001515625.1 Sinocyclocheilus rhinocerous | reverse complement strand
TTTTAAGTGTACTTGCAGACAATATTGACTAAAATTAAAGGCCACTTAAGTGTACTTGAAGAGAACTAAGTTTAATTTAAATGTGCATTTTAAATCATTTAGTAGTGCTTTAAAGAAGGACATTTATTTCTATGTTTTGACTAATATACTAATGTACATGCAAAACTCAGTTTTAACTTCGGAGTGTTGTCCAATATGCATTTGTTAATATATTTTAAATGCGTTTATTTCATCATTCATACCGAGCATACTATTATATACTGTGTCCATTTGCACTTTATTAATTTATTTTTCTTTTAAACTTCAGTTCACTTGCTTAAATACTGGTTTTGCTACAGAAACCCTTTTGCTCGGTTTGAATATTGAGATTTTCATCAGCAGCTCCTTCTTAATGAACACATCTTCGAGAGTTTCAGCAAATTGTGCATGTGCTTCATTTTAAACCTTAACGATCCACTCCGCGGAGGTAAAGGTAAGGAAAAAGGTCTTTAAACATTAGATATCCAACACAACTAATTAAAGACACTTCATAGTTTTCAATATTTAATATTTCTAAGCATGTCTGCTTCATAGGTTGGTATGGTATGTATGGTGCTGTTTACACATCAGAATCAGAGATGGTCTTAATATAGGGAGATGAGAGGCTCTGTATTACTTGCTGTAACGGCTAACTCGGATCACCTGAGCCTTGATAACCAATCACATTACAGCCTTGACGTCACTGAGTTTCAGTCAGAGTTGTGCGACACTCGATCGTCGTTTACGGATCCCATAGGAATGAATGCCGTAAGCTGAATCCCACCGCTCACAACCATCAGTGACTTCTCTTATAAAACTGCTTTTTCCCCCAGTGTAAACTCTAAAAAAAGCTCAATCCAAAAGTATTACTTAGTGTAAAACATGTTGAAGATGAGCCGATAGATTAAATGATGAGCGGTTTATTCAGCGTAGAGAAGCCTCTCCTTCATTGACATCCATTCAAAAAAATAAAATAAAAATGGCCTCTGGTCTCCTTTCTGTTAGCGTTAGCCGTTACGCTTTTTTGGCTAACGGCTGCAGGCTTGCCTTCTATGGGCTTTGTCAGAGTAGTCCATGACAGTGGCTTAGTTAAGCTTTGACGTAAATGTTGGAACTGTTTTACTTGTTTAAATGGGCAACTTTGACACAGTAAACTAATCA
>NW_015781732.1:0-1179 GCF_001515625.1 Sinocyclocheilus rhinocerous | reverse complement strand
GTTATGATATGTGTTTGCAGCATGTACTGATAGTTTTGGAACCCCACGTACACTTAAGGAGGTTTGGAAAGCCTCGCTGGACGGCTGCTGCATGTATAAGTGTGAGAACGACGGCATAGTGCCGGTGGAGTATAACTGCAGTAATATTCCTCAGCCAGTCTGCATGCGTACAGGAGAGATTACTGTCAGCCTTGCAGATGACAGCAGCTGCTGCCCTCACAAAGCCTGCGGTCTGTTACACAATCATTTCACACATATCTGCAGAAGGGCTGGGCAGAGTGATTGTACATTTGTAAAAATGTACTGCGTTTACAACCATCAAGTTAAAATAAGATGATAAAGTCTCTTTTATTTTTTAGCATTTAATTCACCATATTTAAAAAATAAAATAAAAATAGACATTATTACATGGTGATGGGATTTCTAAAACATTCTGGAGTTGACTTTCCAGTCAAATGACTAAATTCAAAACAAAATTTGTCATTTTCTGCCCAACCCTGTTTGGCATCGTACATGTTAATGTACTGTATATAGCTCATGTATTAATGCAACTCATGTATTGACGTATATAACTAATGTATTATGTAACCATTATGTAATAAGTCCAGATGCTTTTTCAGAAACTGTTTAATTCATGCTTAATGTTTTATGACAGTTTGTAATCAGAGTATGTGTGAGGCGGCTCCTACGGATTGTAAATATGGGGAGAAGCTGGTTTCGTATTATAGGCAGGACTCCTGCTGTCCAGAATACTCATGTGGTGAGTTTGGACATATTTTGTGTCTTAGCTTGTGTGTTTGAGTCTGTGTATCTGTCCATGCATGCAGGATCGAGTTTGTTTATTGTCTTTTTAGAGTGTGATCCTGATCAGTGTGTCTCGGACATTCCTGTGTGTCACGAGGATCAGACATTGATCGCTACACGTGCTGAAGGTAGCTGCTGTTTGGCACACATCTGCAGTAAGTCATTTTGATTAATGTTAAAATCGTGTTGTTCCAAACCCATATGACTGACTTTCTTCTGTGGAATAAAAAGTGAGAAATTGTTAAGACTTGTACAATAGATATTAGATATTATATAAAAGTTGTTTTGACTTGTTCATTACATTCCAAGTCTTTAGAAGTCATGTTCTGTGAGTAAATAGTGGGTAACAGTTTGAGTAAATTCTTCCTTTAAAAC
>NW_015781731.1:0-1174 GCF_001515625.1 Sinocyclocheilus rhinocerous | reverse complement strand
ATTCAGCTTTACCATCACAGGAATAAATTATATTTTAAAATATATAAAAACAAAAAACAGTTACTTTAAATTGCAATAATATGTCACAATATTACAGTTTTTTTTTTTTATTAAATAAATGCAGCCTTGCTTAGCATTAAAAAGCGGGGCTGTGTGTTTTCCCACTAGTCACAATTGTAACCACTTTTATGTATACATGCCTTGTGAGCAAGATTTAAATGAGCAATGTCTTTTAAACTTTACATGTTTCAATGTTATCCTTTTGCTGACATATGTTTAATACTTCACTATGGAATGATTTTGTGCTATACCATGTGTATGTATGATGATAGGTGAAGAACAGGTCTCACTGGCGTGTGGATCCCACTGAAGGGGAAGTTCCTCCAGAGCAGAGTTTGGAATTGAAGTTGATAGCCCACCTGAATGACACCGTGCCCTTCCAGGATGAGCTGTTACTGGAAATCCAGGACGGCCAGACCTTTAACATTCCTGTGTCGGCCAAAGGAAAGGGCACCACCATAGTCACTGACCGGCCCTTTGCTCCTAGCCTGAATTTGGGAACTCACTTCAGGTAAAACAACCAATCACATGCAGATGTCTTTGAGTTTAACAAAAACGTGTCCGCTGTTCACAAAACTTCATGGTTGTTCTGATCTTCCAGTTCCGGCCCATGTCAGTATGCCTTCAGAATCACAAACCGAGGACGTCGCACTCACCAAATATTATGGACCACAGAGGGGTTTCCACAGTTTCCTAATAGAGATCCTTTGTCACCTAACAAGCCTAGGAACAAGAAAAGCAAGAGTGTACAAACTTCATTTCAAGAAGGCACAGTTTTCAGCTTATCCCCTGCACGTTTATCACTTCCTCCTGGCCATTCAGCTGATATGCTGCTTGAGGGCTCCTCTGACGTTCCCAAGGTATCTATATCAGAACTTTTTCTTATATGCATCAACTATTAATCATCTCTAACTGATAACTGGACTACATTCTTCGCAAAAATTTTAAATATGTTAGCCAACAGTGGTTCTGACACAATCGGCTGAAGTTTGAATACTACAGTGATGAAGGTCCTGAAAGCCACACTTAATCCTCTTTTAGTGGAGATGCACGTAGCTGTGTATTGACATCCTCTCTAGAGCATTACAGAGATGCATGCCTCCTTGAGTCCTTA
>NW_015781730.1:0-1179 GCF_001515625.1 Sinocyclocheilus rhinocerous | reverse complement strand
GCTGGGTCCAGAATGAACTGTTTGGCCTACATCTCAATGGCGGGTGAACTGGGAAAATGTACCTGCTGTAATTTCATAAGCCCTATTTGGACATTTTTGACAGAGGCCAAATGAATGCACATCTCTGAGCTTACAAGAAGGGATCAGTCCCTTCCCTGTTGCACTTTGCGTTAATGTGAATGCATGTTAAATATGGACACTTTTATTAGTGAAATGCTGGAAATTGTTTACAAAAATAATATTACAATACTGCTTCGCTACAGTCAATGGTAACTGTTAAGAAGGAATAAATCACGTTTTGTTCTTTTAAAATGGGCCGTTAATATAGTATGCAATCAAATGTAAAATATTTCTATACATTTATATAAATTTGGGCTTGCACAATAATTTTACTAGTCAAACAAGAGGCCAAATGTTCACCTTATGTTAATAACAGTTTGGTTAACTTATTTCTTCTAATTTCCACATTTTAGAAATGACATCAATCATTTAGAGAGCTGAAATGCAAGACAGAAACCATTTAAATCATTGCGCATTAATTAAATGGTCAGGATATTATTTTCCGATTATTAAACTAAATATGGAGTTATTTATTAATTTAATAAATTTACTAATAATATAACTGTATTTTGCATAATTTATGTTTTATTATTATTATTTCTGTTTTCTCCTTGCATAGTTGTGACTGTTGGTGTGCCGCAACCAGTTCAGTTTAACTATGCATTATGTGTCTGTTTCTGATAAAGTACGGGACAGGTGGCAAGAAAGTGTTTTACCTATTTGCCAAAGCTAATTTGTACTTGTGTGGCATTTGGTAGGTGTAAATTTAGGGCCCTGGCTGTACTCACATGAATGTATTAATAAGCACACGTGGGCTGATAAATAGCAAAAACAGATTTAGTCTTTTATTTTAGATGCTGTAAATAAATAGCACTGGTGCTGCTGATGAGAATCTACTGACTGGTCATGCCAGCTCTCAAGGGGCTACATTTACTGGTAATGGTTATTTTGAGTCGATGTAGATCTATGTGCAAGATGTATGTTATCTGAGATAAGTTTGAAACAGTCCAGTGTGAATGTGAGCACATTTCCCTGCATGTGTCATCTGTGATAATGTGTTAATTTAACAGAGAGGGATGCTTGTTAGAAATTCACTCCCACATGATTTGTCCATGATTT
>NW_015781729.1:0-1179 GCF_001515625.1 Sinocyclocheilus rhinocerous | reverse complement strand
TGATGTTACGAAGGTTATGGCTTTTGGTAAGAAAAGCTAGCTTGATGGGACCAGTCAAAGACTGTGATTTGTTACATTGCAGCAGTGTAAAAATTAATGGGAAGATCAATGTGTACATGTTGTGTGAGTGACCTTTATTGAATGTGGGGCTGTGCAAGATTTTCAGCCGTCCCTGGCAATAGAAAGTGTTAGATTGTGCTGACGAACCATTGCGCATTTCAGACAGGTAAATTGACCAGTGTGCTCACTCAGATTTCTGGATGTCTTGTTTGAATTGTATTAGTGGGGCACGTGGTGTGCACATTTTGTTCATACATCTGAAACTTTGTGGTTAATCCTTAGGATTCATGTAGGCCTACTTTGTATTAATGATGCATAGACACATTAACAAACAAACAAACAAACAAAATTTGAAGATCTATGCTGAGATTTATGACAGTCTATTCCTGATGTTTCAGTCATTAGATTTTTAATTTTTGTGTGTTTAATGTATTTTTTTATGTAAATGAAGTCTGTTGTTTATTGTTTATCTATATATGTTTGCACAGTTGTGTATTTGGTTGATTGGTGATGAATGATATTCATCATTTATGGCTGTTGTGATGTTAGAGACTAATTATAGTCAATGATTTGGATAAAGTAAACGTGTTAATTGATTGTAATAATGATAACAAAATATTATTTGTGTAAATAGTGCGTGGAGATGCTAAATGAATTCACACACTGAAGGCCTGACAGCCTAAATATTTTTGTGTTCCTTCATGTGATTAATAAAGTTTAAAAAAAAAAGATTTTTTCATAATTCTGAGCACAAATCGAATTTGTGGTGATATCATAAAAATTATTTTAAACATAATTTGATTACCACAGTAGATTCGTGCACACAATTTTAAATACTCATGGTGGTGTTACAAACCAGGCTGGTAGTGTACTTGTACTTTGCACTTGACATTCATTCAGACAGATTAAATATTAAATTTGCTGTCAACAAATATGGAAGTATCACAATTTGAGACAAGTGACTCAAAAAAAAAGATATTTACTTATCGGTATCTTGTTATACAAAAACAAAAATATCTAATTTGTCATATAATTTTTGTTAGGGGCTAGTGACGTTTTAACAATTCATTTATATTAGTGAGTAATCAGCTTGGTGAAATTTAAAGTAAATCTCTGTCT
>NW_015781728.1:0-1179 GCF_001515625.1 Sinocyclocheilus rhinocerous | reverse complement strand
TTTTGCCCGGGTTGACATTAATACAGCGGCAGCAGTGTTGCAGATGGGCGCTAAGAGACACAAAATCACTAGCAATTTATTCCTGATGTGTCATGTTCTCTATAGCAATTATGATGCTGGCCTATTGTGTGAAGAATAAAGGAGATGCAAAGATAGCATTTGCCGTTTTTCATCAACCCCGTGCACAGCTCCTGATCTGTCACAACAAAATGCTCTCACTCACCCATCGCTCTCCATATCTGTCTTTCTCTCTTTCTTCCATCCTTGAAAACGTTGAGCTGCACGTGCTTCGGCATGCCTCTAGAAGATTCGACTTGTGCATGGTGCGTGACTGCAAGTTCACACTAGGCAACAGCCCTTGGGACTGTATTACATATTTATCATGGCGATTAGGAGACTTGTGCACTAAGGGCCATTAAAAAAACAAAAGTGCCCCTGCGCATTGATGCAGTCTGTGCTCGCCGCTCGTTCTCAAAGCCGATTATCAATGGCTGTGGCTTTTGTGTATACACGAGAGATGCTCAAACTCTCCATTACAGCCACCATCTCGGCACTATACGGCCCCAACAAGGGCTCTGCCACTCCCTTTCACTGTACCACTCTGCTTCCACAGAAAATAGCAGCTCGCCGAGAGAGAAATAAGGAGGATGTGGTCTGAATAGCTGTGATAAGGGTTCAGCAGGCGCATACACACCAGCCCACAGACCTCTACAAACCAAGGTTGAAAATAGCCCTTGTTTGTCTGTGTGACATATGTTGTATAGCCCCGGGCTCCAGGAAACCGGTCCGAAGCCAGCACCTCCAGCACAAGATGTTACTATAGTGCACGTTACTATCATTCTCTTAGTCATTCATGAAGAGAGAAACCAAAGCGCCTGGCTGTGAAATCTGTCAAATCGGCTACAAATTGCTGAATGCTATATAAGAGGAGATGTGGGACTTGTTTGGAGGCCCAGAAGGCTGGGCGGATGGGTAGACTCTGGGCCCCTGCTCCGCATTCACAATCGCATGGTCCCAGTCGTGCATGAATGAATGGATAGATGCATTAGCATCTCCTTACATCAGTCCTCTGATGTCTACCACACTTTGATGTTTGAAAAGATGGACAGAAAGAAGCGGAAAAGGAGAAAGAGATGGCAGAGGATGAGAGGGCGAGATGAAAGCCAATGCTGAAGGAAG
>NW_015781727.1:0-1179 GCF_001515625.1 Sinocyclocheilus rhinocerous | reverse complement strand
ACAATACTCAAGTAAATGTACTTAGTTACTGTCCGCCTCTGGTTTATTGTTCTTGAAAAGGTGTGTTTTTATTATTAATAACAAATGCGTTTTAATTGGTTGATTACCATTTCTAAGCTACATCTTTGTAAAAAGAAAATAAGGAAATTAATTAATTTCGTATCATTGTACAACCGCGTATAATTGCTGTTCTTTTCTCTTTTTTAAAAATCTTTGTTCGTTGTTACTGTAATGCATTGTGTAAGATTGGCGTTAATAAATTATATTGATTTTATATGCATGCTATTACATGATTTAAAATAATTACAGCCGCATATTTTGTTTACACTTATCCTAAACTGTTCAAATATTAAAATCTATATTAGAAATACAAATGATTACGTTTAAAACGATGATGGACTTTCAAAAATGATCACTGTGCCCACATTTATAGCATTATATCCTCCACAACAAACAATTTCGTCTTTAATAGCGTTTCATCAACAGTGTATTGATTAGGGTAAAAATAAGCGATTAGTGTAGTTGTTTAGTAAGGAAGCAACAGTTTCCGTGAAGAGCTTGCGATGGAACATGACACATGATGTGTGAAGAAAGTTAAGACAAATCAAGGTAAATATTGCTTTTCAGCTGAATATTTTATTGTGCATCATTTCCAATCAAGCAGCATTTTTGTCAAATTATACAAAAAGTGTGAAAATAGCGTGTGTATTGGACATGAAATTCAAGCTATGAAATTAGCCTTAGCAAGACTGGCCATTTTATTCCAAAAATATTTCAATTTTACTCTCCACCACAAAATGACATCGAACATGATATACAACACATTGTTAGTAGACAAATTAAAATTAGTGAGTGTTGTTTTAAGAGAGCTTTTTATTCCAGGATTTCACAGAATCTGTTTTCAGGTCCATAGTTGAACACCCATTCATGTTTTTATGATAACACAACCATATTTGAAAGAGTTTTCTGCAATAATCCTTAAAAAAAAAATAGCATAGTCTCATAGCACAGTACAGTAACCAAGTAATCATTTTGAGATTATGAATTGAATATTTTAAAATAAATGTAACAATAAAACTGAAATATGCTAATACAACACTTAGGTATGTGTTCTTATTTCTTGAAATTGTTCAGGAAAATTTTTACATAAAATATTCTCAAAACCTTTTGAAAAAAAAA
>NW_015781726.1:0-1179 GCF_001515625.1 Sinocyclocheilus rhinocerous | reverse complement strand
GTTAAAAAACACCAACGCGTATCAGCCCAAACAGGCCTTCGTCAGTATTTTAAAAGTAGATTACCTGAGTCTTATCATGGAAAACATTACTTTCCCTTTTTATAATCAGAGTTAAAAATAATAACAGTAATAATAATGACAGTAATAATAATAACTGTTGTTATTATTAGTAGTAGTAGTATTACTAGTGTATATTGTAGTTCAAATTGCAATGTATGACAAATAATTCACAACACTATCATTTTTGGCCTTGTTGTGCAGCCCTATATTTAAATAATTTTAAATTTCAAAATTAAAAATTACAAAGTTTTATTTTGATTGTTTTCATTTTAAAAATGCTACAAAACTACAAAAAAAGTTTTTTTGAATTTGTTTGTTTGCATGCAATGTGACCATTAACTTCCATCAGAGAAGAGTCATCATGCGAAAGTGCCATTAAATTATTGAAATATTAACTTAAAATCTCACGGGGCACTTCAAATAAATATTTTGTCTAAGGGCTTTGGGTGAAAACGTTTGGGAACCCCTGACATAACCTGCTTTCTGTTTTATTTTTATTTTATTTTTTTCACATTTGTAGGTGCGAGATTTTCCATCTAAAAGGCTTGAACTGCTGGACACCTAAATATCCATGATTGCAGGCACACACCAGAGAGTAAAGAATCAAAAGTAATAAACCTGCAGAGGAGACCGTATGACCTTTGGCCCACTCTCGGGAATGGCGTGCATTTGTTTATGTCATCATGGAGTGCACATGCAGACAGGCAGGATGGAAATGGCCTCTTTCAGACAGAGCGAGAGATGCTGGGAAAAGCATCAAAATAGCTGTGTCCCACATCCTGATGAGTGCACACACATTCACAAGCATCTATCAGCCAGCTGCTCTGTTCACATTATCTGTAGGATATATTTAGCTGCTGACCATTGTTCTGTGTGTATGCAAGTCATCATAAGCCAGACAGTACCGCAGACAAATCCCAGACGTCACAACAGAACACCTGGCACTGCGAAGGGCATTTACACCATTAGCTATGTTTCTGTTTTTCCACTATATCAACCTGTAAATGCTGTGCTTCTTTCATTGGTCTCAGTTGTAAATGTTTAGATGCAAGAAATAAATACAACTTAAATTATATTTTTGTCTTACTGTGTCTTTTCATGGTAAGTACAGTTATATGC
>NW_015781725.1:0-1178 GCF_001515625.1 Sinocyclocheilus rhinocerous | reverse complement strand
AGAATGATTTCTGAAGGTTCATGTGACACTGAAGACTGGAGGAATAGCTGCTGAAAATTCACAGGAATAAATTACATTTATATATATATGATCTATTTCGGTTCACTAGAACAGTGTGACTTTTGTACTACATTACCATGGCACTAGTTTCCCATTGACCTCATTTAAAGTGTGCCATGGGGCGCCATCTGCCTGACTGGTAGCGCAGTGTAATGTAGTTCTGAGTCCAACATCACCAATTTGAGCTAACTTATACACTTTTTTAAAAAACTACAGTACAGTACTGTTTACAGTAAATTATAATGTACAGTAGGCTATACAATGCATATGACCTTTTTCCATTTAATTCAACATCAATAACATTTTCTACAATAATAGACCTTTATAATTATCACATTTTTTGTCCACTAAAAACTAATTTGCAAAAATCAAAGAAATGCATAATGATCATTAATATGTCAATAACATGGAATAATAGATGAGCAAAACTCATAAGGTTTCTTTTTTTGCTCTCTGTGTGGTAGCTATGACCTGGGAATGGAGAACCGTGATGCCACAGATGACAAGGTGACTATTGAGGCAGCGGAGGCTGTGAGGCACTACAATGTTGGCATCAAGTGTGCCACCATCACTCCTGACGAGAAGCGCGTGGAGGAGTTCAAGCTCAAGAAGATGTGGCGCTCTCCTAACGGAACAATCCGGAACATCCTGGGTGGCACTGTGTTCCGAGAGGCTATTATCTGCAAAAACATTCCCCGCTTGGTTCCAGGCTGGATCAAGCCTATAATTATCGGCAGGCATGCACATGGAGACCAGGTAGGGAGCTCTTACACATGCATGTGTTAGAATATCTGTAATTAAGCCTAATTGTGAATCTGTTCTGGATTTTTTTGGTGGATCTTTTTGGTGTTTTATCAAAGTTCATATCATACCTAAGCAACCATCATTTAATATTGGTGAAATCACGTTACAGGTAAAATGTCTCCTGTGATAATCTGTCCTTTTCAATATTAACAGTACAAGGCTACAGATTTCGTTGTTCCCGGTCCTGGAAAGGTGGAAATGACATACACGCCTAAAAATGGAGGAGAGCCGCTCAAGTTTGTTGTCCATGACTTTGAAGGTAACCTACAATTTTAGGCAAGTCGTGATGATTTGAGAAGGCTGAATTGATCAAA
>NW_015781724.1:0-1179 GCF_001515625.1 Sinocyclocheilus rhinocerous | reverse complement strand
ATCAGTCAATAGGCTACAAAACAATAGCCAACAGGTTAGGCACGCGTTTTCGTATCTATTAATTTAATGATAATCATTATGTTACCTTAAAAAATGTGTTAGGATATTTGTAATGGGTCATTTGAAATGTAATTAAAAGAAAAATAATCACAAAAAAAGGTTCCGTCTGAAATATTATATATTGTTAAATAAATTATATAATTTTATCTTTTATTAATATAAATTTTATTATTATTTACTTGTATATTTTTGTCAATATATGTTTTTATTAATATAAATTTAAAATATAAATAAATATAATATATAAATATCTATTATATAATATTTATAAATAAATAATATAAATATTTATATATAACCTTAATATAAATACAACTTTATGGAAAAACTGTAACAGTAGTTTTAAAAATCATGATTGAAAACAAGAAAGGAGTGTAATCTCATTATAGCCTACGAATGTATTTGTTATTGTACAGTAGAAACAGCAACGACTATAGCGCTAGGTGACGCTTGCTGTTTCTGTCATTAAAAATACCTATAAAATAATTTTGCTTGACTTAAGAACTACACGAAAATAAGAATATTTCATAAATACAAACACTAAAATAATTAATGTAAAGATGCCGTTCCACCAACAACCACAGGGTGTCGTAACAATTTATAAATTCATAATTTCCTGATTTTTCTTTTCTTTTTCGTAATGCTACTGTTGTATGAAATCTTTCCACAAATATTGTCTAAATGTTTCTATTTCTCAAATATTATTTTATGTATTATCTATTACAGTTAATTATTACATTAATATAACATTAAAAAAAAGAATACATTTCACACATAATCATTTTGAAAGTTTTATTTTGAAGCCAGAGGGGACAATGGCCCTGTAACACGGAATAAAAGAAAACGGAGATACAAAAAGACAAAAGAAAAACGCAAAGATATAAAAAGGAAGATATGTGACCATAGACTGCACAGTGAGAAGACGGTAACAGCAGCTGTAAGCCAGAGAACACAAACACACCATCCAGCATGTGAACAGAAGATCAACCAGACCAACATTCAAGAGCATGAAGCCTTTCAAAAGTCAAGAATCAACAACAGGTGAAGAAAAAGAGAAGCATTAAAAATATAACCACACATTCTGAGTTTGATTTTCTTGATGAAAAAGTAAGAATATTT
>NW_015781723.1:0-1178 GCF_001515625.1 Sinocyclocheilus rhinocerous | reverse complement strand
TCTTCTCTGCAAAAGAAATATAAATAATTTAAGAGAATGCTTTGACATGAACCATGAGTGTATCGTCTGTCCCACACAAGAAACTCGCAAGTACTGTATGTGCGTCTGACATCTGATTTTCCTTTCTTCTGATGCACAAGGAAAGGAAAAAGTCTAAATCTACATTTGCCCTAATTAGTGCGTTCCATCTGTGAAGACATACCAAGAAAGCGAAATGTCCTTCGGACCAGAGGGTTGAGATAACAACAGTCGCCCATCACAATGATCTTCTCTCGGTTGTCCAGATCCTCTGAGACATACTGCAGCAAGAAGAGCACGGATTCTGTCACTGTAATCTGCAGACAAAAGAAATCAAATAAGAGGCATTCAATGCTACATTTCGTTTGTAGACACTTTCTGTTTTTCTCTCTTTTTTTTGTTTTTTCCTTGATCTTTACTAGAACTAAGATCTAAATGAAGCTCAAATCTAATTCTCTAGGCTTGAAGACAAAATCAGGCTGTATTTCGGCTGTTTGTAACACTGGAACACGCATAAAGACCAATTCATGAACACAATGGATATGATTAGAGGTTGATTTTGTGAAGCCAGTTCCCAGCAAGATCTTGAACCTGATTTTGCCAAACTGGCAGGGTGCACCAGGGTCAAAGGAAGCATGAAAAAAACCACTCGCAATTAGTGCTGGATGGTTTTTAAAGAATAAAACTGTAGAAAGCTATGGGTGTTTTATGATAACTTGCGATAAACTGATTCAGTCTGATTTATGCAATCCAGGGCCTTTCAAATGGCTTGCATCAATAACAAATGCATTGAATCCTGTATAGGGTCAACTTTATGGTGAACAAGACGCTGTGGCATAACCTAAAGAAGGCTGTACTATCAACCCAGACATATTGATAAAGTGAAACATTTGTGGGGAGGGATGGTCCAAAATTGTTCAAAAGTCTTTTAAGCAGCTACAGAAAACATGTAGTGAAGATTTTGCTGCTAAAGGAGGATCCACAAGTTACTAAATTCAGGGTTTGACGTACTTTCTCCATTCTGCTGTGAATGTATTCAAGAAAATACAAGTTATTAAAGGTTTTACTTACTTTCCTATCGTAAAAATGTACAAGTATATTTGCGTGTTATTAGTTTAGTACGGTGGCCGTGAAGTGCAAAGCAAATCACAATTCTGAAA
>NW_015781722.1:0-1178 GCF_001515625.1 Sinocyclocheilus rhinocerous | reverse complement strand
CAGGACTGCGGCTCTCTAGGACTGAACTTGCCTACCCCTGGCCTAGACTGTCCTTGAGAAAGTATTAAATCCATTACATTTCAGTTCATTTTAATGTCATATATAAGTATATATACACACATGTTGAGATGTTATAGTCTTCATATATAGTTGAGTTATAAAATAAGTTATAGTCTTCATAAATACGGGACACTCAATGAAATGTAAAAATCTATTTATTAGATAACAGGCCCTGAATCACAGTCTAATGCTAATGTCACATCCACATCAAATGTTATGCAGCAGTGCAGACCAATACATTTCCTGTGAATTCAAAGTCATACACGTGTTAATGCAATCTCTCATAACTCCATGTACTCTGACATTACTAAAAACACATCGGAGTCATTCGACCGGCTCAGTCACTTTCCCAAAATCAACTGACATCTACGTCAGTTATTGAAAACGTTTCACTTGTCAAAGCCCTGGATTCCCACCATGACTAAAGACAAGAACCCCCTCCTGACAAGAACAGCAGGTGATAAACTTGCTAGAACTTGCCAACTTAAAAGGTCTGATCTGCAGAACAGGTTGAGCTGGTGAAACTTCGCTTTCTTGTATTTCTTTGACAGTTGAAGAAAAGAAAAGACAGCTGTGCAGCTTTTGTATCAGGCAGCTTGTGTGAGATAAGTTTCACATGGTTCATTCCGAGGTAATACAAGGATTATGAATAGAAAAATCTGACCTAGTTCCAAAACTAAACAGCGGATCTCAAAAATAGAGGTGCACAACAGATTGGTTACTGATATTTTTTACCAGTTACTAGTCAAATGAAGTTATTATAGATACTGATGAATGCATACAACCAACAAAAAATTACGGCAGCCTATTTTTAAATTGCTTATTTGTTATGGCACATTTGTGTCATTGTTTTTTTTCTGTGAAGTGCATGCAGGACAATATTCAAGTTAGCATATTATGTGTTGTAGGGCTGGATTATATGGGCAAAAATTCATATCTCTGTATTTTTTGGTTGATTTGCGATATACGTTATATATCTCGGTATTTTCGTTTTTGTATTAAAAAAATCTGTATTTAATATATATATTTTCACTTACCGCCCAATGTTGTCCAACAAAACAATACATATTCATTTAAAGGCTATGAAAACAAATAAAGTGAATGTAACCATGTAAGCC
>NW_015781721.1:0-1179 GCF_001515625.1 Sinocyclocheilus rhinocerous | reverse complement strand
AACCAGATTCATGCTCTACAGGTCAAAGTGAAAGGCACCACAGCACTTCAAGTCAAGCTCTAGTGATTGAAGAGTTTGTTGCCACAAGTCTAACCTTGATCTGGTCATGTTCCAGATGTATTAGGCCAAGTTCTTGTACGTGAGTCTGTTTATGCTATTTATTGTATGTAATGTCTAGTCATGAGTTGGAGTGTTGCCTGCTACACTCTTTACCAAACCCTGATGCACCACAATGATTTTTTTTTTTTTATCTTAAATGATAAAAAGCTTACACTTACAGCACATAGCACCCATGAAAGCTGACATGCAGACAGTTGCGATCTGTAGCTTCAAGGAATAATGTGCAATTCTATGTTCAATGGCAGACATGTTCTGCATGAAAACAGAGGATAACTTACGTTAGAAATTAAAAACCGTTAGACTTTATCTTCCATTAAAGATGGTGAATTTTATTATACGACGAGCTGTAGGGAAAAGGCTGTTTGCATTTTGATAACTGAGGTTGAAATTCAAGTTCTGAAAAAATAAGCGCTTGATCTACATTAAGTACATTGTAAGTCCACTAGATGTCGCCTTTTTTGCTTTTTCAGTTTCCCACAGTTGTAAACAGATGCTTACAAGTGTGCACCTGTTCTGATATTTAGAAAATCAGAGATCTTATTTGTTTAAGGTTTCATGTATTATGGAAAACATTACATCAAATTAAACGCTTGTGAATACACAGTCTCATTTTAAAATGTAACATCAGGGAGTTTATTTATTGGATAATGAAAAACCTTTATTTAAATATAAAGTATTACATTTAATCTAAATTATTGCTTGTTATTTGTGTGACTGTTTGTTACATAGATTTAAAAAAAGAAATATTGTATTTATTGTATGTTGAAACAGTTAGCTAATGAAGTTGCTGTGACAGGTGAATTCATTATTACTATTAATATTAACATTATTATTAACAATATTATTAATATGTGTGTTGGAGAAGCCTTATGATGTTTTATCGACTTTTATCAAGCACGCGATATCTCTGGGTTTCCTGGGAGACAGGAATGAAGAAAGCAGCACGCAGACTCGATCGCGGTGGAAGCCCCCATTGAGACACATTTTGTGCCCTTTTTCCAAAGAGTTCTTCATGCGTGTCGAATGGAACATTGAGTCTCTATTGTCCCTGGGACACTT
>NW_015781720.1:0-1178 GCF_001515625.1 Sinocyclocheilus rhinocerous | reverse complement strand
TTTGGCACTTTCTGTAATGTGACAGCCTGCCTCCTGTAGTCTGTCACTAATCCCGTCACTGTCGCTTATGTCAAGAGCCTCTAAAAGTTGCTGTGTCAGACATCTGTCAGCATCTCTTGATGTGCGTTGTCTATCTTTAGTGCTTCCTCAGGTCAGTGCCCTTGATCTCATGTAAATCTAGGAATCTATTCTGTATATCAATATTGGCCAAAATTTGCATTTTGTGTTGGCATCAGGCTGACATGAGCAGACTATGTTAGCATAATGGCTTTTTTCAGTTCAAACTGTGTTCTGTGTCAGGTTACTAAACAGTTATCAATCTTTTGTAATACACATTCAAATTAACACCTTCTTCTAGTAGGATTAATGATATTTAAAGAACACAATTAATTATATAAAAAAATAATTATGTCCTTGCTCATTTGTGAATGGCCCCTACGTCTAATTCAGACAGATTGACAAATGGATTGCTATGGATTGCCAGTGATAGGCTTATGTTCAAAAATATGAAATAAAATAAATAATATATTGACCCAATGGTGAAGGCAACTGCTTGTAATATATATCTGATGCTTTTGTCTGCCATAATAAATTATTGTCTTATAATTATCTTTATTTGTGGCATTTTCTCAAAATTGTATTATGTGGTTTAACTATGATTCATCTGAATAATTGATTTATTAAATTACATTTTTTAATTGATTGACAGATGTTTTGATGCCTGATTTTTTAAGTAAAGATTCCTACTATAGACCATTATAACAGTAAGTTTGAAAACAATAATTATCTAAATTCAGTATTTAATTAATTATATAAAATCTGTATGTAATTATAAAAAATAATAATTATCAGCCACAATTTCCATGTAGGTACATCCCAAATCAATGAAGGCTCTGTGAAATACTATTTCCTTCACAGTTCATCAAGGCGGATGCACTTTGGTTTGTAGGGAGGTTACAGATTGGTTTTAAAATCAACTCCAGCATGGTTCCTCAACCTCGAATAATCCCGGATTTTAAGTCCCTCAACAGTTTGTTGAGACAAATCTGCGTGTGAATTCAAATGCAGTGTATTCCAGGCACTGAAGTCTGCCATGACACACTCTCCTATTGTTTTGCCCTCATTTTATTGCCTCAGTATCTATTTTCGGCCCACCATTTGCTGCATGCAGAGATTTG
>NW_015781719.1:0-1178 GCF_001515625.1 Sinocyclocheilus rhinocerous | reverse complement strand
AGAGAGTTGTTGGAGAGGTAAAGCTGCTGGACAGATGGAGGCAGATGTTTGGGAAAAGTCTCCAGGAGGTTGTGACTAAGATCCAGGAGGTTGAGGACTCCAAGACCTGGTGAAGAACATGACAGATAGACTTAACACAAGAGTTGATTAACTTTGTTTATTTTTAACTTAATACTTCCTGATGAATTATATAGAGATGCACAATATATCGGTCCGTGTATCGGTTATCAGATTAGATATTAGAGATTTATTGTATTTTATTTATTTATCAGTGTCGGTTGATTTTGGATATTATGCATTCTCAGTTCCTCTTTTTTTACATTTAGATTACATTTGCCACCATTTAAGCCTCAGTTAAAGCTAATCTTTAAAATGTAATAATACTTTTAAATGTAATCATTAGCAAATCTCAAAATATAAATTTTATACTGTCAATTTATAATGTGAAGCCCAAATTCACTTGTAGCATTTAGAACGATTTTAGTTTTTAGTATTTAATTTGAAAAACATTTAGACAAATACATTGTCTAAACCATTTATCAGTTATCGGCCATTAAAAGTAAATACTGGTTTACTGGTACCAGTCAGAATTTTAATATCAGTGCATCTCTAGATTTATCTTTTGAAAATGTGTTGAAAAAAAATATAAAAACCAATGCATACCTTTTAAGTCACTCTCTTCAATAGTCTTCAGACGATTACCTTGTAATAAAAGTAATGTTAAATTTTCCAGATTTTGTAAAGCACCTGCGGAAATCTTTTCGATGTGATTATATGCGAGTCGCAGCTGCTTAAGTCCACTAGGCAGTCCGACTGGCACCCTTGTCAGGTTATTATTATTTATGAAAAGATTTACCAAGTGGGTCAGATTGGAGAACAACACATTATCGAGTTGCTCACTCAGTAGCTGATTGTGATCCAAGATCAACCAGCGCAAGTTGGTGGCATTGGCAAACGCTCCGGTTCCAAGGGTAGTAATGTTATTCCCTTGGAGAAACAGGTACTGTGTGCGGGACGGAAGGCCAGAGGGAAGCTGGATAAGGCCCCTGTGGTCACAATAAAGGGCTGTTGGCCACTGGATAGGGCAATCACACTCCAAAGGACAACTTTGTGTGTTCACAGCACGAAACCAGCCGGGATCCATCCGATCTTTCAAAGTCAACACACTCGGCTCTCCC
>NW_015781718.1:0-1178 GCF_001515625.1 Sinocyclocheilus rhinocerous | reverse complement strand
TATATATACATAAACATACACAAATTTAATGACAGAAAATATACAAAAGCAGCTAAAATGCAATGCACAACTCATTTTCATGGTATCTATGTAAAATTCACAAAGTGCACATTTTATGGGTCTCTCTTAGATCTCTGTATTTCACACATGTACTGGAGTTTTGTAACACAGTTTTGTAGTTCTGACTCATAAAGCAAAGCGTTGAATAGTTTTGAAAAGGTCTCGCTCACCACAGAGTGCACAGACATTTTCACACCGCATGCCAGCAATACAGGTGCACAGTAGGGCCGTGGAGCGCCTCGTTGTGAATGTTTCTACATTTCACAACACAGGTGTGATTTACTCTCGCCAAGAGAACATCTTAAACATCATATTTGGAAGGCAAATTAAGATTTAACAACGACTAGAAATTATTCTATTTTGCGTTGCTGTCTAATTTAATACAACATTTCTCATCACAAAATAACCGGAGTTAAAGGCCGAATTTTGAACATGAAGTAACATTTCTGAGCATGTCTTATTATTAATCTCATATTATCAATGTGCTGACAGACTTTTGGACCCCACTGTACCAAATGCATACTGTGCTATTCATAAACCTGTTGACATTACACACACAAATCAGCTTCAAACAAACCAGACTGATGAAAATAACAAATGAACAATGGCTCACAGGCAGGTTTATGATGTTGTGGCAGCACCGTTAAACGGATCGCGCCGCTCTGCCATACAAATGAACAACTCGGCGCAGCTTCTGTTAGGCCTCGACCGCCTCTTTCCACCTAATTAACTTCCCCGTGTTCAGAACGCAGCTCAGCTGGCTTGACGACTCATTTTATCTCACATCTCCTTTACAGTGTCGAGGAAAGAGGAGAACTGTCATATACAGGAAAAGGTAATTACCGGCGGCATTTGCTTTATGCAAACTGAGAGGATCGTTTTCACTTGTTGTTTTCTCTGGTCTTAATGTGAACAAGACTGAATGATTTGAGATAACATGTACGTTCAAAAGTAAACATATATGCATATAAAACTCCATTTATATATACTGTATGCAACCCCCTGCTGTTAATCTGATTCAGTATGCATGTACATTTAAACTTGATTTGAATTACAACACTGATAGAGATCCTGAAATGCGTGTTGATTTAACATGCAGAATCAGTGTAAAAGATGCA
>NW_015781717.1:0-1177 GCF_001515625.1 Sinocyclocheilus rhinocerous | reverse complement strand
ACTTCCACACTATTATGGTATACTTATTGACAGCCTGAATCCTCTCCAAACAAGAGCGACAAAAATGTGGGAATGTTACTGGCTCTCCTCTAATTTTGGGTGACAGAATTGGCAGCATCTCTTCATAGCCTAGGTAATAGCCTTATCATTACCACTGCATGCTCTGGTGATTCGGACCCAGATTTTTATGCCATTTTCCTATTCCGCAAACTCGCTCGCACTGGATGTCCCGTGACATTTATATTTGTCAATTTAAACTTTCAAAAGCACTCGTACAGATTTGAGTACATTTTTACAGAAGTGAAAATATGGAAAATTTGATCCGTAAGCATGTAAAGTCAAGCGTTTAACCTTGGTGGTGGGAGTAAGATTAGCATGCAGTGAAATGTGCTTAACATAGTGCCTCTCACATTCATGTCAAAGTTCTCATTTAAACATCAAATACATTGGAGCTGTGATTTAGTAATTAGCGCTGGTGCTCTGACACATCAAACTACACAGGCTCGAGTCCGGCTCATGTTAATTCCGTGTATGTATCTCATTTCCATGTACACTGGAGCTGGCTAGAAGTATGCAAGTTTATGCCTGGCTCACATCATTCTCAGCAACCTATCTACAACTAATTATTTAAAATTATTATGTATTATGTATACATAATTTTAAGTTCATTTTATTTGTAAATACATAGTTCGCCCAAAATGTAAAAGTCTGTCATGATTTATTCTCACTCATGTTGTTCCAAACCTGTATGAGTTTCTTTCTACCTCAAAATAGGGAAGCAATTTTTTTTTTTTTGGTCCATACAATGAAAGTCAGTGGGGTCCAAAACAACTTTGACTGGACTCCATTGAAATTCATTTTAAATATTTCATTCAAAATATTTTCTTTTGTGTTCTGCAAAAAAAAGTCATACATGTTTTAAACGACATAAAGGTGAGTAAATGATGACAGAATATTATTATATATAAAGGAATTATAACTATTCCTTTAATAAACCCTTTTATTTTTTTAAACCATTTGTAGTTTAATGTAATTGTTTACAAAGTGTTAAAGTATTTCAATAAGGTAAAATTCTAGTAATGCTCTCCTAATAATGAGCAAAACTTTTAAAGCATTTATTGATATAGGCTAATGTTACCGTATTGTCCCGAATATAAGACGATATTTTTTTCTTGGA
>NW_015781716.1:0-1177 GCF_001515625.1 Sinocyclocheilus rhinocerous | reverse complement strand
AGTAATCCACACAACTCCAGTCCATCAATTAACATCTTGTGAAGTAAAAAGCTGCGTGTTTGTAAGAAAAAGAAGAAAAAAAATCCATCATTAAGGCGTTTTAACTTTAAACTGTCGCTTCTGGACAAAATGCCATCGTCCATAATAACACTTCACAAGACATTAATTGATTTGGAGTCATGTGAATTGTTGTGATGTTTTTAGCAGTGGTTTGAACTCTCATTCTGACGGCACCCATTCATAACCCATTTCAGCAAATTTTCATTTTTGGGTGAACTATTCGTTTAAGGCCACTTGCATTCTGTCTGTAACATTTTTGACTGTTGGTTTATGTACAGTATATATCCTTCAGATGAGCGTATTTGACACAATAAGCATTGCATTTTGCAAGTTAAAATTAATGCAACTAAAAACATATAATTGATCTGTTGGGTAGAAGAAGCAATGGTTCAGTTAATGAGTTGTTTCAATGTAGGCAAATGCAAGCAAGCTCAGTGTTTATAGGTTATTATTAGTTCTGAATGAGTCGGTGCACTTTTTCTGCATTTTCTGCACTGTTTGTAGGGAGAAAATAAAAATAAAAAATCTGCGTAATTATGCAGAATGGATATTTAAATGATAAAATGTGTTCGTTAATGCTAAGAGTACTATAGTTCTATTGGTAGCTAATTACATAATTACAATCAAATTAGGCTGAGTATTTATTACTTGAGGGGGATGTGTAGAATTGTGCGAATGACTAGCATTCTGTGGAAATCAGATTCTGTGCAGACCCAGTTTTAGTTAGACGGTAGTAGTCTGCAGATTGTGTTCAATGAAGAGTTCCTGTTTACTTCACACTACATGAGTGTTTGACTCACATTATGACTTTCAAATGTACATAATCCATTGAGACTATTTGTTGATTTTGTTCACATTGTCAGATTGTGTGTGTATATGGATTCCATGGTTTGATGGATTTTATAAAACACAGTTGCTTTTGAAACTAAGGGAAAATGCACTGCATGTTTATTGGAATAACACTACATTTTCCCAGTGTGTTCAGCTCTATGAAGATATTTTTGTGAATCGCTATGTTTATCTGTACTGGATTTTCAAATGATAGCCACTGTGTAAGTAATGGTGTCACTAGAATGTTTTTAAAACATTAGCACTGAGATTTTGCCAGATTTAAGAC
>NW_015781715.1:0-1178 GCF_001515625.1 Sinocyclocheilus rhinocerous | reverse complement strand
TTGCAGATACTGCAAAGTGTATGTAAAATTTTGACCACAACTATATATGCAGAGAAAATTGCGCTAAATAGACAGATTTATTAATTATATACAGTAATTGGCTGGAAAGTCTGTAGGGCCCTTGCTTAGGCTTAGGACTGAATGTTTAAAGTGTTTTGAGCTACTATGTGGTCTAAACCTTTAAAAACACTCCGCTCATTCCTCTCAAAGACTTCAAATCACATCATTATCTAATACAAAAACATTTGACATCCAATTTGACAACCAACTGACATGAAAGAAGCTGGCTTTGTCTAGTCTAAAAGCAGAAGGTACTTAGGTCTCCAAATTTTCCCCGTTTAATTGATGCCTCGTTTAATCAGAGTGACAGAAAGGCAATCTCGCTGCTCAAGAGTGCTGCAGTGATTTGTTGTACGTTATCATGAATAACATTAAGACAGCTAATCAATAAGAAGATTAGACTTGATTTAAGTTGACCGATCATCCTCTCTGCTGTGCCACTGTCATTTGCTGCTTGTTTTCTATGTTTATTCTCCTCCCCAGTGTCTCCCACCCCACATTAAATGGGTTTGATTGACATGAGGTTGGCCGCTTCGCTCGTTGTACAATGTTGAAAGTTGGCTAACAGCTTGATGACAGATTAAAGATTGCCTCTGCTTTTCTGATATTGAATATTCACCAGAATCACAGCAGATAACATCTGCTTGGCTCTGGCTCTGAGCCAGCTGTATTATTGTCTTACCAATCATGTTTATCATTCGGGAGTTTATCATTATGTTATTGGCAGGAGTGTTGTAATTACCTTTCGAATTGAACCTTTCCAAAGCAGGAGCAGGAAGACCGGAGCATTGTGGTACATCTCACATGTGTTATTGTAGCTGCTATCGTGACGTGTATTCAGGGCTTGTTGATTAGAGGTTTGACCTGTTGGCATGATCCTAAAAGAACAGTTGGTTCACACAATAATTCTAATTCTGTCAGTGAATGAGAGCTGCCAAGCTTTTAGAAAGGATGTAAAAGCACTATTAAAGTACAGAAAAACGGTCCATATGACTCATGCATTTTATTTTAGATCTTCATACAATAGTTTTGTGCGAGAAATAAACTAAATTTAAGTTGTCACTCTGTGGATCATTGGGTGTATTTGAGAGCAGAATCAGTCCAATTTATGGATGAAT
>NW_015781714.1:0-1178 GCF_001515625.1 Sinocyclocheilus rhinocerous | reverse complement strand
TGAAGGGCCCTTTAAAATTCAACCTTTAGAAACCCTGTTTAGTGCACTTAAGCTGATAGATCTCACCTCAGCTGGCTCCAAAACACGTGGATAATGTGTATTTATATCAGTTACACAAGGTCATTAATCACTTGATTTTAGTCCTTATGGTGGAAGCCCTTTGTTTCCTTCTTGCTTTTGGTTTGAATGTTAGAAACTGACCTGATTTGTCTGTTTTGAAGTTGACACACATACTGAGTTTGACTCCCCACCCTATCAAAGTCCAAAACAGCAGATTTTTTCATATACATGCAATGAGTGCGTAATTAAATCAAGTAATTCATTTATTTATCATTTTATATATTGTTGCAAGTATGCATAGCCAGCAATTGACAACATTTTTACCCAGCTTACATTGTTTAGCCTTTTCCCAACACATTTCAAATCAAATGACATTGCAATGTCTATAAATACAAAATAGAACTTGAGTTCATCATAATGAAGTGGGTGGAAATGAACTTTGACTCACTTTTAGAATGAGAATGTTTGTAGTTTGCTGCAGGTGGTTTGGTTATGCCTGCAAGATAACTGAACTGTGCACACTTTGTTGATGTTTCTGTGTCTGTTTTTCTCTCCAGGATTCCTCTACAGAAGTTTCGCTCCATCAGACGGACACTGAGTGACTCTGGCAGAGCTGTAGAGGAGCTTGTGGCCAGTTCTGCATCCTTGAAATACAACCTGGGCTTCCCAGCAAGTAATGGTCCTACTCCAGAAACCCTGAAGAACTACCTTGATGTGAGTACTGGTTGTAAATGTCATTTCCTGTGTAGGGTGACTGTGGTTTGTAATCCACATTAATCTTGCACACTGAATTACAGTAAATGGCCCCTAATCATTTACCAAACATCACTGGTTGGCCAGTTTATTCTTTTTCTCAGATGATCTCTAATTTGAGCATGGTAGTATAGTAAATCAGTTAATTTGCTGTCAGAGGCACGTAAATGTCTGTGCTCTTTTAGACCGCAGAGGTTACACAAAGCTGTACATCCAGGAAGTTGCAAAAATGAGGACAAGCATTTGTTATAGTTTAACCTACAATCCTTTTGCTTAATCATGTCATGTGATTAATAAATTCCACTATGTCGGCAAGTTGAAATGTGACTGACAGTAGGAAAAAGTGAACTTGAAACCTGTTCTGT
>NW_015781713.1:0-1170 GCF_001515625.1 Sinocyclocheilus rhinocerous | reverse complement strand
ATTGCTTTCACAAAACATCTGATATTTTAATTTGATAATGTGTATATAACTGAGTTATTATGTATTATAAATGAAGATAAGATAATATTAATACATGCGCGCGCGCGCACACACACACACACACACACACACAGACTCTCTCTCTATATAATTTAAATAATTAAAAGTGCTAAAATACAAATTCCAGCTTGTGTAGGCCATGTCTTTATATAATGCACTCATGCACATAGAGCTGCTTCACTAACTATAAACACATGTTCGTATTGTTAGAGAAAAATTGCATCTCAGCATCTCCCCCTTTTGGAAAAGTGCGCCTCACTGGACCAAAACCGCAATGACTCTAAAAATATTGACGGGTTGTTCTTAACTCACAGCTTCTGTATGTTTGGGTCTGTTGCCTCAGTAACCAGTCAGCTTTCATTTTCCACAGAAACTAAGTGACTGCCTGAAAACGTTTAGACATGGCTGCCAGCTGTGAGGAACATCAGCGTACAAAGATATATGTGCAAAAATGATTCATGAATGATGGTCCTTGTCCTTAATTAAGTGATAAAGTGGTGAGATTCTCTTTGCTCTATCCAACTGGAATGGTGACCACAAGAGGGAGACATTTAGTTAGGCTTTACAAACCTATTTCTTAAAGCATTTCTTTTCATGCTGTTCCAGTAACCAAAGCTGCTATTTTGCTCTCAATTTTATAATTTTTTCCCCTCACCCTTTAAAGTCTGTCCAATACATTTTTTTTTTTGGAAAACAATTTTAGAAAAGTATTCTGTTTCCATCTAACACCTAAATATAGTTTTGTAGTTTTCCAGACTCTTTCATAAATCAGGGCCTTTCCTGTATGTGTGAATGCTTGCGTGAATGGGAGAACATCTTTTGCAAGTGTTTCGGCCTTGTTTAAGAATGAACTAGTACATGTTCTCACAATTCTGACAGGCTGTTAGAGGAGTGGTCGTTGGTGTGAACCTGTCTTGTGAGCTATTGTAAGGAGCAGCGGCGTTATGTGCCTGATGTATGATGAATTACTGTCTGAGCGTATGTTCATAGTAGGTGCGTGCAGTGCAGGAATGTGCGATTGACAGTTTGGAGCTACGGAAGATTTCAGAGCTCCCTCTGCTCCATCAGTCACATCACATCTCTGCATGCATTTTCAGCTAAACAGATTGC
>NW_015781712.1:0-1178 GCF_001515625.1 Sinocyclocheilus rhinocerous | reverse complement strand
TGTCAAAGACTAGAATCTGCTCCAATCGATGGAAACAGTCTTTAAGTGTGTTGAGGTCTGTCTTAGAATGTTTCAACTAGTCGTGTAGTGTGTCCCCTGCTTAAGAGTTGTGGGAAAAGGAGAAGGAAAGTGGTTTCTTGGTGGACAGAGGAATGTAGAGAAGTAGTAAGAGATAGGAATAGGGCCTTTGGGCATTTGAGACGGACTCATAATTATCAGCATTTGATTCAATATAAAAAAGTTCAAGCATGAGTAAGAAAGACAATATTATTGCCAGGTTAAGAGAAATTATTGGCATCAGTTCTGCAGCTCAATAGGTAGAATGACACCTGTGGGAGAAGTGTTGGGGATGATAAGGAGGATGGGTGGAGAAAGGAGGGAATGGGACTACCCTGTAATGGTGAGTGGGGAGGAGAAAGCAGTGACTGACAAGGAGAAAGCTGAGATGATGGCAAAATCTTTTGTAGCAATACATAGCTCTGATAACCTAGAGGGGGAATGGAAGAAAGGAAGGTAAAGGACATTGAGGGCATAGGAGTCTTAGAAAAAAGAGAGGAAGTGGATGATACATTGAGTGCGCCATTTTCTAAGGCAGAGATGGAGAGAGCGATTAAAAGGACAGGGGTGACATCATCAGAAATGTGTTATACCATGTTGACTTTTATGGGTGAGATAGCATTAGGAAGACTGCTTAGATTATATGATAGAGTTTGGGAGGAAGGATAGCTTCCAAAAAGTTGGAAGGAAGGAGTTGTAGTCCCCATTAGGAAACCAGGAAAAGATACAAAACCTACTAGTTATAGACCAATTGCATTAACATCCCATATAGGTAAAATTATGGAACATACTATATTTATGTTAAATACATTTTTGTTCTGCAAGGGTCTGTCAAGTTGGAAGTGCAGAATTTTGTTGTATCCCACCACTCAGGCCAGAGAATCAGAATGTGGTGTATCTGTTGAAGGGGATATTTATCAGAGGGGGCTTGGCACCAGGGGTCTTCTCCTGGACCTCTAACAGGTGTCTGGTCATTGTCTTAGCATTTTTATCTGTTGGCATTGGACATTTGTTTGAGTTAGTCCACCAAGATCCAATCAAAATGTAGCAAACCTTTCTTCACTGTTGCAGACAGAGAGGGGCCCCACCATAAAACTGGCCCCTAGAATGTACTGTTCACA
>NW_015781711.1:0-1178 GCF_001515625.1 Sinocyclocheilus rhinocerous | reverse complement strand
GACAATTATAAAACCAAAGAAAAAGAAATTGGACACTGACAGATGCTCAGTGAAAAAAACCTCCAAAATGTATCCAACCAAAAAACAGTAAACCAGAAAACCAGGACCTATGCCTTCATTACTGTGAGGCACTAAGGCAATATAAAGCCACACTCCGCTGGAAAAAAAGCTAAATTTCTTCAGGACCAGTTTTAAGAAATCGAAAAATCAATAATTTCAAACAAATTCTGGGATAAATGGAAAGTATTATACAAATCAAATCAAGAAGATCTGGCTATCCAAAATGGAGAAATATGGAAAAGTAATTTCCAAGAATTATATAGCTCAACTGAAGTTCAAAACTCAGTTGAGCTATATAAAAAAAATAGACATTTTGAAAAAATCAGTTAAAGCTAATCAAAACCCCTTAGATTTCCCCATAACAATGAAAGAGTTGGAAGATAAAATGCTAGGCCTCGAGCCCAAGAAAGCCTGCAGTGTTGAAGGCATCCTGAACGAGATGCTGAAACACACAGAGCAAAACTCTTCAATGATGTTCTGTGTGTAAGTTTCTTCCCTGAGATCTGGAACCAGGGCCTCATCAGAGACAAACTGGACCCCAACAACCAAGGTATCTGTGTGAACAGTAACCTGGGGAAGGTTTTCTGCAGCATTTTAAACACGACTTTTAGACTTCCTTATGAAACACAATGCCTTGAATACATGTCAAATTGGTTTCCTCCTAAAGTGTCGCACATCTGACCACATCTTCACATTACAGACATTAATTGATTAATGAATTGAAATGTACATCAAAACAAAATAATTTTTTATGCTTGTTTCATAGATTTCAAGAAAGCATTTGACTCAATCTGGTATGATGGATTAAATCTGAAACTAATTGACAGTGGTATAGGGGGACATTCTATGATTTGATGAAATCAATGTACTCAACCAGTCAATGTGCTGTCAAAATTGGAAACAAAAGAACTGAATTTTTTTCTTCAAGGGCGTGGAGTAAGACAGGGCTGCAGTTTAAGCCCCACCCTCTTCAAAATTTACATAAATCAATTGGCTAATACACTAGAACACTCCCCTACTCAAAGTCTCACTTTACATGACACAGAAATGAAGTGCCTCCTCTATGCAGATGACCTGGTTCTCCTGTTGGACAGCCTGAATCTGCTGGAGAGTTACTT
>NW_015781710.1:0-1178 GCF_001515625.1 Sinocyclocheilus rhinocerous | reverse complement strand
CTTGAAAATTCCCAGAATTTTGCAACCCTACCTGGCAATCACCCTATTGTGGCAGGTTTTGTACCTGGTAATAATCATTTACATTTTCTTCTGAAAGTGAAAAATATAGTATTTCTCTTTTTTATTACACATGGCAGTAAACATACCAGATTTTTATTATAGTAACAATAACTGTAGTAACTATGGTATTTTGGAAGACACAATGGTTGCTATGAACTGTAAGTGTGTGTGAGAGAGTGTCACTGTATGAAGGCAGCAAGTGAACAGAGAGCAGGCGGTTCATAGGAACCACAAGAAACTGCAGACTTTGGAATCTGCTGTTTGATCGCATTCGCATTGCACTTGGAAAACTATTAATATGACTCATTTGAGATTCTTAATATGATACATGTGTAGTGCCTTGAGCAAGGGATACAAGTCAATAAAACTAATAAATTGCATCTCACAAAACCTGAAAAAAAACCGATAGTAACATGAACAGAGGTTCAATTAAGAACATATGATGATGTTTAGAAAGTGTTTCGGTATATGTGGAAATACATACACACATACAAACATTCAGACTGGCTTCTGTCATGCATTTAACAATCTCCAGTGTCTGACATGTTGGAATTTGCATCCTAAGGATGCGGCGAGGGAAATGAGAGCTTTGGATAGAGCTGCACTCCAGGACATATCAGGACTGATTTCATATAGTACAGTCAGGCAAACACACACATTCCTACCCCATCATAAAGGAACCGCTTATACAAAAAATGCCATTATTTCCCCCATGACTGCTGATTTTCTGTGGAACTCAAAAGGAGAAATTTTGAATGATTTTTACGCAGCTCTTTTCCATACAGCATCAATTCATGATTGCCAAATGCAAAAATGGCAAAAACAGTGCAATTATAAAAATAAATGTGGCTATTTATCAATATTCCAAATATATGTATCTAAGACCACATTTTAGGGAGAATGTTTTCCGTGAATAATATCCTACATTTTGGACTGTTCCACACAAAATGATTGTATGGCTTCAGAAGAAAGAATGACAATAAGGTGAGTAAATAATGGCAGAATTTTAGGTACACTATTTCTTTAAGGAAATAATGCTGAGGTCTGGGGTATGCTGGTTGTTTCATACTGTGGTTGGGATGGCAGAAATGCATGCATGTGTGTGTGTGTGTGTGTGT
>NW_015781709.1:0-1177 GCF_001515625.1 Sinocyclocheilus rhinocerous | reverse complement strand
GTGTCACATGATCCTTCAGAAGTCATTCTAATATGCTGATTTGCCGCACGGAAACATTTCTTATTATTATCAATATTGCAATCAGTGTGTGCTGCTTAATAATTTTTGTAAAATCTGTGACACATTCTTTTACTCCGGATTTTTTGATGAATAGGAAGTTCAAAAGAATGTATATATTTAAAACAGAAATCTTTTGTAACATTATAAATGTCATTTCTGTCACTCTTAAATAAATGTAATGCTGCATACTTGTTGAATAAAAGTATTAATTACTTAAAAAAAAAATATATATATATATTACAGACCCCAAACTTTTGAACGATAGTGTGTATATACTGTATATTTGAATGAACTATTCCTTTCAGTAAGTTATTTTCTACACATTTAAACTATTTTTATTACTACCTTTTTTTATACAGCTCTTCTACAAACTTCTTATTTTGTTCATTCGCATCCAAAATAACGGAAGCATTATTTTCCTTAAATGAGGCTTCATATTTCTGAATCACACCGTAATCACAAAAGCCAAACTTTTTCCTGAAGAAGTGTTTATATATTTGATGGTATTGCTTTTCAGTACCTGCATGTTCAGTCATTTACTGGTAGTTTTGCACCATTTCAAGGTTCATACGGTTTTTAATAAATCACTCAGTGAGTAATGAGTGCTGTGTATATTTGTATTTGGTGGCTTTATGAGCCATTTGAAGGCAAAGTTTGAATTACATTAAAGATGAATAGTTTTGAATGGAGAGTTTGTACAGTTGATTTTTTTGGGGGGGTTGTAGTTTTGAGAAATGCGTTACAGGATTGAGTAAATGTGCAGTTGAGAAAAACAGTAGCTTGTGTTGGTGATGATTTCTGAATGGCTTTTTATTGCGGTTTAGTTTCCAATAAATGTGAGCTGAAGAGTTTTGTGTTGCAAATATAAAGCATGTTTCAGCAGAGAAGACTGCTCGAGTTTCTCTCACGCCTCTGTCTCTCTCTCTGTTTGTCTGCAGATGTTGTGGTTAACGGAAAGCCGTGTGACTGTGACGTGATCGCTGACTGCAGGGTCGGAGACGCTGTGCCGTTAGAGGTGAAACTGACCAACCGCAGCAAGAGCGCCGTCGGACCGTTCTCTCTGACCGTCGTCCCCTTCCAAGACTATCAGAACGGAGTCCAAAACTACGACCTGCAG
>NW_015781708.1:0-1178 GCF_001515625.1 Sinocyclocheilus rhinocerous | reverse complement strand
CAAATGTGCATCAACTGCTCTTTTAATTCTTTAGTAGGACTATTTGGGATTTGAGCCTTTGGAATAACAATCATATTATCATAATAATAATTTCATGACATCATCATACTTCGTCTGCTATGAAGTCTATTAAGTGGGGTTTTTTTTCGTTTTCTTTTTTTCAAAATTGTCCTGCTTTCACTTTCACTCTGCTTCCAGTGCCTCAGGGCATTGCACTCGGAATCTGACATATAAGTGATCATTTGTTTCCTCTTTCAAGCTACACCAGCTTCTGAGCATCTCATGACCAGCATGTGGGTTTGTGTTACAGATAAGGGCTTCATTTTCCACTGCCCTTGGCTATGGATCACCCACACTGACGTGTTTGTGTTCAGATCTTCCTTAAGTATTTTGAGTTTGCTCCACACTGTAAGCGAAGCTCCTTGGGGTGTATCGCATTGAAATGGATGCTGTGAGTTCCTGGATTGAGGTACAGTACATAACAGATGTTATCACTGCAGACCTGAAGGCTGAGTTTCTTGGAAAAGGTGGATTTTATGAATTGTGACGACTTCAATCCACCTACAGCATTCCTCAAAACTTCTATAGTACAACCAGCACTGCGTGAAAAACTTGTTGCCAGGAAACAAGATGGTAACAGGTCATGGAACACCCCCTCAGGGTTTTGTTCAATGAGATGCAAGTCTTCCTGTCTGTCTGTTTTGCTTCTTAGAGCATTTGCTAACCTTCAGTGTATCTTCTTAAGGGCTGTGGTAGTATTCTTCATTAACTGAACATCAGTTATTGCATTTTCCAAGCACATTTTTACTCATTTTGGTTTTATCAATGTACATCACGTCAATGGCATAATGCACATCTTTTAACTTGTTCATCAATACATTAAAAATGCAATGATGAGCATATTTTTATTTTCTGAATTAAAACTCATTTTAATATTTTTTGGGGGGCATAGGGTAAAAAAAAATAGCAAGGTAACACAACTGTCCTGACATTATAATGAAACCTTATTTCCTAAAAAAACAAATAATAATAATAACAAAATGTTTTACTGCTTCTTAAAATTGTATCTGAACCAAACTATCCACATATATATGTATATGTACGTATATAAAATCACATAAAACTAATTATTGCAGTCACACTTTATTTTAAGGTTCAATTCTCGCTATTAACAAACC
>NW_015781707.1:0-1170 GCF_001515625.1 Sinocyclocheilus rhinocerous | reverse complement strand
AGAGAGAGAGAGAGAAAGAGGGAGGAGAGAGAGAGAGAGAGAGAGAGAGAGAGAGAGCTTGACTGTGTGAAGGTTGGAAAGCCAAAAAAAAGCAACTGAAAAAGGACATCTTGAGGTTTATCAAATCTATAATGAGAACCACTATTGTCACCTGCACAATTTGAGCAAAAAAAAACAAAAAAACAAACAAATCCAGAAGAGAGAGAGAGCGAGAAGTTGTTCAAATTTAAAAGGCAAAGCACCTAATGAAAACCAACTGCCATCCTGTCACCTATACATCACCCATCTATTCCACTACAGGACGCCATGAACGAGAATAACAGCCTTCACTTCTAATTCAACCTCTCACTTTCCTTCTCTTTCCTGCCCTCTTTGTTTCCTGTCCTTTGATTACATTTTCAAGAAGGAAAAACTTTTCCTACTAGTGAGAGTCTGAAAATGTACCTTAAGTTTTTGTTACCTTCAATTTCACTTAGCATGAGTACCGGATGGCAGTAAGGTGTTTCAGTTTTGGATGTGTGATAACACGTTGCTGACCGGTACATCCGGCACAGGAGGTTGTGTGTGTGATTTAGCAGGATGAGAAAGAGCAGAAAAATGACTAAATGGTGACTTCAGTGAAGTTGTTCATCCCAGTAATGAAAATATTCTCACCCTCATGTCGTTCCGAACTTGTATGACTTTCTTCTGTTAAACACCAAAGGAGAGGTTAAGGAAAATGTTTCAGCCGCTCTTTTCCATATAACTATAACTCTTCCAGCAACAATGTTTAAACATCTGCTTTTGTGTTTGATGATAGAAAGCCTTAATGGTTTGGATTGACACAAGGGCAAGTAAATGATGACAGAATTTTTATTTTTGTGTAAATGTTCTCTTTAATCATGACAGCTTGACGTTTGAAAAAATAGTCAGATTTTTTTTCTTTCTTTTTTTTTTTATGAAAAACATCAGTTTATTGAACAAAATCACAAAATGTGTTTTTTGCCGAGAATCATATTTGATACGTCAGGCTTTTATGGTCATATTTTATTTAGAGGCCCAAATTAAAAAAAAAATGTAATCTGGTGCAGTTGCTGATATTTATACAGCCAAAATTAAGATGAAATTCTGATAGCTTCTAGTCAGTGAGATCTTTATAACAGTATAGCAGACTACTTACATAAAATGCAT
>NW_015781706.1:0-1177 GCF_001515625.1 Sinocyclocheilus rhinocerous | reverse complement strand
TGTGTGTGTGTGTGTGTGTGTGCGTGCGTGCGTGTGTGTGTGTTCAGGTTCACAACAATCAATATGCAATGTATAAAGTAAATCAATAATGTGTTTCCCCACTTCTAACTTCCTGTTGCATCTAAATGTATCGGTATGAAGAACCTCCCTAATCCAGAATCAGATTTAAAACCTACACAAACTTTTTAGGGTATCATCACATAACCACACGGCTGCCCTTAAGGGTCTTGTTGGTGGACAGGTGACCCAGCCCAGTCCCAACATAATGCATACAACATGCTCCCACAATCAAAAATCAATAATGCATTACTCTACACCTCCTGCACCATGAGCAAGAACATGCACGTAGAAGATGAACAGTAAATTATGGGTTTACTTTAGCACTAATGCAGCTCTACAGCACAACACATTAACCAACGTATTCTTTCTTTTTTGACTCAAACACGTCAGACAGGGGTGAAAACGCAAATGTAGGTGCTCCTAAATTTGCACGTCCCTAAAGTGACTCCCAAAATCAATGAGAGCTGTAAATAAGACGACATAAAAAAGTCAAGCAAGTTGCCAGCAGCAACGATAAGTAATGATTTATCTTTAAAGACTTGTTACCTCTGAGACAGATGAGAGGAGGAAGAGTTCAATGTGACAGAAAGCTGATGAAAGAAAGAAAAAGGAAAGAAACGACAATCTCTCTGCAGCAGTCCTGGCATCTCGCATGCAGCTTGTGAAGGAGCGACCGTAACGCCTAGTCCTCCTTACCTCTCCTCCACCTCTCCTCTGTTGCATTAGTGCGCTGCCTCTCTCTCTCTTTCACTCTCTCTCATTTGCTTGCTCAACCTCCCCACCCTCTTTCTCTCTCACACTCTCTCTCTCTACACTTATACACATCAATTTAAAGCTTAATATCTCTTGCAAATGCATCCTGCCCTACAATGGGTCATAGAGAACGAGGCAATAGCTCAGGTTTCACACAACCTGACAATACTAGATCACACAATCTACTTGTGCCCTTTGTTGCAGCTTACTGCATTCAGACACATTGCATCCTCTCCTCTTTCAACAGATTGTTTCATGTTGCTCCACCTCTCTCGGCAGTGGGAGTAACACTAGAATTTCATTCTTATTTCAGTTTCCTCAACTGCTTCCGAGCACAATGGGGTGCCATCACACTTCTGAAAGA
>NW_015781705.1:0-1175 GCF_001515625.1 Sinocyclocheilus rhinocerous | reverse complement strand
GCTACTTATGACTGGTTTTGTGGTCCAGGGTCACATATGTAATGCATATTACTTTGTTTTATAATTTTTCCACTCAAATTTGAGCAAAGTACATCTATTTGTCCTTCATTGTGTGAAATACTGAACATGAAATTGATCTCCAAGAGCCTTCCTTTTTTTTCTTTTCTGCAGTTCTGGTCTGTAAATGCAGTGCTAGTTGCGACCTGCCTTTGAACATCAGACCATCAAACAAGCAAAATGACAACTCTCTGCAGGTTCTGACAATTGTACAATAGGCTAACAATGTATATGGTAAGTGAAGCTATTTATTATTCAGAAGTTTCTTTCTTGTCCTCCTCCATCCACCAGTTCGTTAAAATTAGACTCAATAGCTATAAGTGATAGAGACTTCAGACTTACACTTCACATTCTGGTTCTCAATTCATTTTTTTTTTTTTTACTAAAGACAATTTGGAAAATGAATGCTCTCACAGTTTGCAACTAGCAGTCTCAGAAAAAAATACATAAATGATCTTTCATAAATGATGAATTTGTCAGTGACATTCAGTGTCATTCCTTCCATCATGCTGTACATCTGGTTCTGCACTCTAGTCTGCCACGGTTTTGTGCTTTTTTGCACACTGGAGGTCACGCTTAAAGCCCTGAGAAACGACAGATACATTTATGTCTGCTATTTCAAATTATTCTAATTCATCTTGCTGCACTGCCAAAGAGAGTTCTGCAAAAATGAAATGAGACGAGTTGACGTAAATGTGTCTATATCGTGCCTCTATTTCTGGCTTGTGGCATGGAAATTTTTTTTGTACTGTGTACCAAAACTGCATCATGAAGGCCATCCTCAAAGTGTCCAGCGGTGCACAGCACAGACGCTTCTCTGCAAGTTTCTTGTTTCCCATGCATGTCATTGGATATTTTGCTCAAGGTCTCTCTGACCTGTCTGACCTCTCTAACTGCATGATGCTAAATGGATTAAAGGATTATTTCTGTTCTTTCCACATGTTGCTTGCATTGTTGCCCCCTACAACTGGAAAGGTCACACCCAAGACTGTTAACCATAGCCAGGATGCACTCATGAGAGAGGTCTAAGCTGGAGTATTTAATGCTTTGAATCCCCTTTAGCGACAGTTTGCTTGAAATTCTTACCCATTAGCCTACAGAACGGTGCATAAAACAGA
>NW_015781704.1:0-1177 GCF_001515625.1 Sinocyclocheilus rhinocerous | reverse complement strand
ATATATTTTTACTTTAAAAAATATATTTGAAAACCGTTATTAGGATGTGTACACTCCTGCATTTAGGGTGCAAGGAAAATGTTATTATTTTTTAACTTTGCTGGTTGCACCACATGACATTTTTTCATTAAATTAAACCACTTTAATATAAATCAAAACCACTTTAATAGTCTATTGTGATGTTTTTTTTCCTTCTTTCTTTTTTTGCCCTTTTAGGCACCATAAACTGTCATCAGAAAATGATCTCCATGAAGATTCATCAAAAGTTCTCCATTTGGAACAACTTTCTATCAACAAAACAGTCTTAAATATTTGCTCATATGGTGCATCAACATGGGAAATGTCTTTTTACAATGACCGTCTGCAGTCTTTTCTGTTTGATGTCCGTCTTTCTCCCTTCGGTCTGTTTGTATGATAGCGACCACATGTCATAATAGACGGGCCAGAGAGCTCAGGCCCAAATACTTAAATTACTCTGTGCTAAACCAAACATGTCCAAAGATCTCCCTCCATCATTCAAGTGTAGAAATGTATCCCCCTCTCTGGCCTTTTTCCACTTTTCATCCTCTCTTTCTTTCTCTCAGGTCCCAAATCCTAGGCGGTATTAGGTGAAACAGATTGCTCGGCGTGAATTTAAACCCACAGCCCACCTTCGAGAAGAGCCAAGTCCAATGACAAACATAATTCTTCAAGGAAGTTTGGAAAGACTCTGCCAGGAAAATAGAATTTGGCGACAGGGTGTCTCGAAAAGGTCAAGATTTGCTGTTTGGAAGCCTAGCTCAAACATAAATGCTCCGTAATACCGGTACGGGTGATTGCTTTACTCTCTAGACAATGTCAATTTTGTGGAAGGAGTTGCAGATTAAGTCGTCGGCGTGTCAAGGGCCCTCGTGGGTGCCGGTGTCTAGTCTCGGAAACGGGTCCTAAAGCCCATGCCTATTACTGCAGCCACCCACAGGACAGATGTTTAAAGCTTAGGGGTGCAATGGAGAATAATAGCACATTAGATTCTTAATGTCTCCTCTGATGTCGTGCTCATGCGGGAGGAAACTCTCTGGTGGTCCAAACACCTTGCCCCTTTTTTTCCTCATCCCTCCCTGTATTTTTCTTAGCTCCATCCAGATTCGTTTGCTCTATCTCTCCTCATGCGACTTGAGCGATGAATCCTACCCCGGAG
>NW_015781703.1:0-1176 GCF_001515625.1 Sinocyclocheilus rhinocerous | reverse complement strand
AGTCCATCAATTAACATCTTGTGAAGTGAAAAGCTGCATATTTGTAAGAAATAAATTCATCATTAAGACATTTTTAACTTCAAATCATTACTTTTGGCCAAAAATATGAGTCGTCTACTCTGTAAATCTGTTTCGATGCAGAAAAAAAACTCATCTACATCTTGGATGGCCTGAGAATGGATACATTTCCAGCTAATTTGAATTTTTGGGTGAACTATTCCTTTAAAGGAGCAGAGCAGAAAAAGAATATTCAAGGTCTCCAACTAGATTAACTAGCTCTTGGCAATGTAATTTACTGACAGTTTTGATGGTCTCAGACAACCAGCAGGGAAAAAGTGTGAAACCACTAAAAATATCAGTACCGTAAAAATACAGGCCTACATATTTTAATATTGTAAAATCATACATTTCTAGAAGTGTATAAAATTCTAACACCCTCTATTGTACATTAAGCAATACTACTATTTCACCTAAGACAATTAGTATGCTGATTTGTTAATTTGTTCTTAAATACAGCACAAGTCATGTCTTGGTGGTGCGACTTAATGTTATTTTTTAATAAATTAAAAATGTACAGTACAGTTCAGCCACAGTAATTTAATTAGGATTGAGGTGAAGCTTCCAGGCTTAGTTTAATTTACTGTTTTAAGAGCAGATTATTCAATAGATGAGTTTTAATGATTTAATTCTGAATATCAGCATCTTTCCAAACCTCCGGGCCGTTCGCACTTAGAGGCCTGTAAATTGAAAGGAGTGTGTTCATGGGATTATTCCAGACACTGCTGGTCTTTCACAGCCTGTTTGGAGAATATGAACCTGTGAGTGTGTGCACAGCACACTAACAGGATCATAAAGCAGCTCAGGTGTGTCTTGTGCCAGTTCTCTGGACCTTCTTGTTAATGGAGGTTAGCTGATGAAGTGAGCCGGGTGCTCTGCTCTCATGCCAGAGGAAAAATGCAAGGTGGCATTTTATATAAAAGCTTTTTATCAAGCTGGTGGTCTGGGGTACGAGCTCAATCCAAAGCCAAGGGCGGAACTGGCACAGGGAAGTATTGTACCTGTCATTGTTACTGACCAAATTGACAATTTGATAAATAGCTGTTCTTGATATGACTGCAAAATGCTTGCAGAGTACATTTACATTTACATTTACATTTAGACATTTAGCAGACGCTT
>NW_015781702.1:0-1176 GCF_001515625.1 Sinocyclocheilus rhinocerous | reverse complement strand
CCAGCGACTTAAGACTGGTTTTGTGCTCCAGGGTCACATTTATCAGTTTGAATTTATGCTTTAATATAAAGAAAACAGTCATATAGAATTATAGGGTCAAAGGTCATCATCCATGGTGGTTTGGATGTAACATCACAACCTGAATGGCTAAAATGTCTTATAAAGATTTGTCCATGTAGTAGACAACAAGCATCGACAAGTGAAATGGTATGAATATGAACACTTCAAAATGGAAAAGGTAATAAGTCATCACCACAGAATCCAGAACTAGCTGCTGAAATTACCTCTGTGTTCATTCATTTTACCAAGACAATTGGCTCGTCATTTCCTGAATAAACTGAAGTGAAGTCTGTGATCTGAAGACATGCATGTGTTATTAATAGAGGAGGTCAGTGAAGCCCAGACTCTGGGCCATTACACAGACTAACAGGAACTTAATTGTTTCCTGAGTATCTGGAACTTGGGCTGCAAAAGAAAGGTAATTAAATCTCCTCCTCCATTATGAACATTTCATTGTTGACGGGGGTCTTCGTTAAGGGGGTTAATTATGAGATCTGACAGGGTTCGTCTCGCTTCATGACAGGAGGCCTTTTGTCATCTTTATCTGGGTTGGTCTTCCTTCCTCATTCAAATACTAGAGGAACAGGGTCATTTGCAGAGAGAGTACAATAACTGAAGTGCTTTATTAGAAGACAGTTAGGCTTCTCATAAACACAATGCAAAAAGGAAATTACACAGTGTAAATCTAGAATGAACTCAATTATAAATGGCCAAAAATGAATAATAAAAGTGTCAAAATTGTGCATGTTTATGCATTGACACATTTTTAAACAAATTCTAAATGAAAAATATATTCATATAATGACACAAAAAGGCTGTTAGAAAACAAACAAACAACTACAATGAAGTTGTTATACTAATAAAATGAGAAGAAAATACAATGAAAGAAAAATACACATATTCAAGAAATTATATGAAAAATAATGGCTTTTTAAAAATATTGTATATATTACGGATACATTGTTTGTTATTAAAAAAATTCAAAAATATATTTGAGATATAGATACAACAAAAAAAATCTAATGTACATATCAAAATACACATATTCAAAATATATTATCTTAAAAGTAATATCTCAAGAAGTTTTGACTCCCAGTTAAATTTATCTTATTCTAA
>NW_015781701.1:0-1177 GCF_001515625.1 Sinocyclocheilus rhinocerous | reverse complement strand
TTTTTTTTTTATTTTAAATGAAAATAAATCAGTATTTTCAATGTTTACTGCCAACTTTTGGTGAAATTTCGGAGGAAAAAAGGTCCATTGTCAATAGTACAGTGATGCTTGAAGCACAGCTCACAAAGAAGTCACTTCCAAACCATGCAGTTTTCTGTTGGTCAATGTAGCAAGTTCATTTAACCAACTTGAACGCAATGCGAAATAATGTAAAATTCCAGTTTGCATGGATTCCTATCGAAATGACCGAATTTCGCCAGAGAGATTTCTGCCACAGTACCTTTGCTACTTCTCACTTGACTGCGTAAGGGAAGGTTTATACTTAAATGCAATGTAGTGGTTTGGAAATCTCCAATCGAGTACAAGTTTTTTGAGCTGCGAAAGAGTAACTGTGAGCAATAGCATTTTCCTTTGGGCTAAATACAGTATAATATAAAATAAAACGTTTATCTGTTGTTGTTGAGGTCTGGAGACATTTCAACAGTCATTTCAGTGGTTTCTAGAGATATATAGCAGTCAGGCTTTGGATCCAGGGTGTGACAGCATGAGAAAACTAAGAACAGGACGCCAGACCTGATGATGAAGTGTGCACACACTTTTACAGGTGGATTCAGAGAAAGAAGTTCTGGAGGAAACAGCTGTTGGTAGGATGCCTCAGGAAATACGGTGTCACAGAAGAAATCATGCTCTTTACACTTTGCTCCCAGTGTCTCTGAGTTCACTCACAAGGAGTTATGATGATTTTTACACCTCACTATAAAGGGATGTTACTTTATTCACATCATTAATCGGACATTTCATCCATTTGTATATGTATTTTAGTAATGTGAGCAGTCAGTGATCGTCCATCCTGTTGCAGTTCATCATGTGCTGTGTGTGGTCCTGTCACGACGTGTGTGCGGTGTCACATGATTGGGTGTTCTGTGTCTCTGTCTGTCCATCTGCGTGTATTTGTTGCCTGATCCAGTTTCTGAACTCACAGGCTGAGAGAGTGAAGTGGGTTGTGTCCAATTTCTCTGCCAGTGCAAATTCTAAAGCTGGTGTGAGAGGTTAGATCAATCAGCACACACTCACTCACGTACACGGTTCATGTCTTCGCTGGGCCACCAGCAGTCAAATAGATAATATTTTAGATGCTGGTTTTTGATTTATCCAATATCCACTCAGTAAGTATATG
>NW_015781700.1:0-1176 GCF_001515625.1 Sinocyclocheilus rhinocerous | reverse complement strand
TCCAACGAAATGGCATCCAAGGAGCAAGTTTGCCGAATGGCTACCGTTATTAAGCTGACACAATGACGTATATTGCGTAATTACAGTCATGGGAACTGCTGTTACATATTGATTTTACAGTTGGCTCCTACCGACTCCACCGATGTGTCAAACTGATTAGTAAGTCTGATAGTAAAGTGTCATGACGTGGTCAAATGGAGTGGTTCCCGAAACTCACTTCAGACCCAGAGTTAGGGCTGCATGATTAATCGGAAAAAATAAATAAATAACGATCTTGATTCATACATAAATGCGGTCTCATTTCTAAACTAAACTTGCGGAACTGAGCGTGTGCGATTACCTGTATCTGTCCTTCTTCAGGTCAAGTCATATATTAGTGAAAAAAATATCAGTAGTCAGAAGATGAAAGCGATATATTTGTCGCTGTATCTTTCAACGTTTAAGTGGATTTCCCGCGTCAGCGCTGTTCAGTGCATTGAATCAGTGCCAGATCTGTATGAAGTGAAATATCAGCTTTAGCGTTACTAAGGTGATGTGTTGCTGGTCGACTGACGCTTGTAAAGTGGCGCTCAACGTTAAATTAATTTCAACACCTTGTTTAATACATGAATGAATCTGCATTTTATGTGTATTCGTTGAATGAAATGACTCATTCATAAAGACAGTTCCTTGCCGCCACCTATTGGCGTAACAATGTAACTGCACTGACTGACAGCCTTCACCTAATGGAGACAGAGATAGCTGCAGGTCGGCGTAATGGGCGTGGCAAAAGGTGGCGTACTGAAAGGTGAATGCTACAACAGAAAATAACCCCTAACCCTAACCAATTAGAAATAACTTTCTCCACGCCCCCTATATTTCGCCACGCCCACTGCTCCAGCCTGCAGTTACTCCTACTTGACCTAATGAGTTACAATTTTGTTCCGTTTGACATCAAGTTTTGTATGCTCTTTAATAAGCCAAAGTATCCTAATATAGATAGTGTTTTGTGAAAGCTCAGTTTTTAAAGGCCTATTAAAATGTTCATTGAAAAATGAATATTTGTTGTGCTTATTTCTCAATTTAAACAACAATATACAACATTACTGTAAATAATACAACGAAGGCAACATCTGTGGCATTATTTTATCTGTAAAAAAAGGTTAACAGTGGCAGTCAACAGAGAGCTTACATAAT
>NW_015781699.1:0-1177 GCF_001515625.1 Sinocyclocheilus rhinocerous | reverse complement strand
CACCATCAGACCGCAGAAGAACAGCACCAGCCACAGCGGGAATGAGCCTGAAATATAATATACAGCATTACTGACACATCGCCATTCACAATTGACAATGCACAAAAACAATAAGTTGTTTTAACTTACAATGAAAAGAAAAACGGTTAAAAATGACACGAAAGGCATGTAATTAGCACCAGAACAATGCACAATTTAATGTCATATAAAACATCAAGGGCTTGATTGACCAATCAGAATCAAGTATTCCCGGAAGCGGTGTAAAAATGTTTATCTTAATATCTTTATGCCTCATAGTCACAATTAGCAGATTAGAGCTGGACGATAATAAGGTTTATATTTTGCAACAATACAAGCAATAAAGCAGTTGAGATTTGCTATATATTGCTTTATGTGAGTTTACTGTATTTATGAGGATAAAGTTGGACATACTTATATATCCAATTTTATATAAAGAGCTAAGCGACAAAACAACAAAAAAGATTGAGATTTGAGATTTGCTATATAGCATCAGGTTTTTAAAGTTTGCTTTAAATAAAAACTCTACAATGGGTTCAGGGTTGAACTTAAACCAGCACAATTTAATACAATTGTATGACATGAACAGCATATCAGTGGATCTTCATTTGATATTAATAACTTGTGTGTGATTTTGAAATGTCCTATTTGGCATCACGTATATACAGTATATGAAAACACAGATGCGGATTTTATCCACTTTAGGGTTAATTTCATACAGTTTGTTGTCTACATGTATGCGAATAAAGTATACATAAATCTGATCATGTCATACTTACTCCGGTTGGAGACGGCATGCACCTGACAGCGGCTGTCGACGGCTACGCTCAACATGACCACTTCATTATTCCCCTTCACGACTTTACTTTTAGGAGCGTCAGGTAGGAACGTCACGTCTGTGACCACAATGCCGTGAGATTCCTGGATGTAGTACAATTTCTGGAGGGTCGATCAGAAGAGACGGTCAGTAGGTTTCAAGACCTAGTGAACTGCCTTTTCTTACTGACTACATAGGATGCTGACTTAAAAGGTAGCTGCCTAAGAGATCTCACAGGTGGACTGATCTGAAGTTATTTAAATTGCCAACAACTTTGTGCAAGATTCGAACAGTGCTACTCACGACATGTACATATACTTGAGTTATAATTACACATAAATA
>NW_015781698.1:0-1176 GCF_001515625.1 Sinocyclocheilus rhinocerous | reverse complement strand
TTACGTTAACAATAACAAGACTGTAGTACATCAGGAAGATTAATTTTATTATTATGAATTTGAATTAGCAAGGGCCTTAATCTAATAAAAACTGTGACATTAATAACTCGAAATATGCTTTAAACCAATTATACATAATGGCTTTCAGACAATAAATTTATATGGAAAGAAACAAATTGCTTACTATATAAATATAACAACTGCAGAACATACATAAACTAACAAATATAATATCATCCAACAACAATTCACTTTTTAAGATTTAATCTTCATAAACTGACATTGGACTTGTCTTTCCACGGATCTAGAGAACAATCTTTTCAATGCAACAGTATTTTGAAAATGGGATCAGGTCAAAACATGAGTGACTCCCTGAGTAGTGCACTTACTACTGAACTAAGGAGCAGAATGAGACACACCCTCCGTCTCCAGTTACTCAAACACTACTACATCGCTCCTGCTGCTCACACTGATCCAGAATCATGCCAGCATGTAACATCTTTTCCTTTCAGTCTGGATGAGTATAATCGTCTGGTGACCTTGTGTAACGGGACCAGCGAGGGATCTCTGCGCAGAGGAGTCATGGAGAGCACTAACGTGACTTTACCAACCATGAACGACGTCAGAAGCTGCCTGAATCTCAGAGACTTTGACAGTCCACCGTACTTCACCAACTCCAGCTTCAGCTTCAGGTAATGCAGTCGATCACATGGTCAAAAACAAAACTTAAAGGAACAGTCTTAAAGGAACAGTTCATCTAAAGTTAAACATTTAGTCATGTTTTGCTCACTCTCAGATCTTGTCAGTCTCTTATTTTCTTTCCTCCATGCAAAACCAAATGAGGTTATTTATAATGTCAAACTTCAAAAGGACAAAATAAATAAGTAAATATATTCTATGTCTATTCATGATATAAATCCAGTGATACCAATGATCCAATGATATAATTATTAACCAAAATCCTAATCACAATATAAGTCATTTTTAACCACAATAATTAATTTAGCCTGAAAGAACAAAACCAACCATTATCTAAATCCCATAACACTATAAAGCCTGTTTCATAACTGATACGGAAATTTCTAAGGCCTCTAAATGATTAAGATTTTCAAAATGTTGCTGTGAAACCTGTTGCACACAATCTACTCCATGCCTTCTGTCTCTGATTGATAGTTT
>NW_015781697.1:0-1176 GCF_001515625.1 Sinocyclocheilus rhinocerous | reverse complement strand
CATCGCAGCATACCTATATTATAATTTGTATGATTGAAATATTTTTTGCAGGCATCAGTCAACATCTGCTTGTTTTTGTACACTGGAAAGCAGTTGTATGTGTTATTAGTGTACAGAATACAAAAGCTGTGTACCCTTTTGAGCTGAAAATGTGTTTAATTGGTTGTTGTAGCTTCAGTTCTACAAAACATTGCACATTACAGTCCAGTAGTTCACAGTTTGAAGGGATAAAAATCCTTACAATTTTGAGCTCCTTTACTCATTTAAATTGACTTATGATATCCTATAACATGCAAATAAATTTGAATGTTTATCATGAGTCCATGTACACATCTTATGATCACATATCTTATGACAGTACTCATTTTTACAGAGGGTTTTTCGGACTTCTCTTTCAGTCTAACAGTAGGAGGGAGGGATTTTCTTTGGAAGCCAGTTTTCTCTAGTGTCTGTAACCTGTTTTATCAAACCCTAACTATCACTGAAGATCTGAGATGGATGGCTGTTACAACCGTTCGTTAAAAAAACGACTGATAATTGCATTTGTCTTTATTTGTTAGAACACTGAATTAATGTAAATCCCATAGTCTGCAACTCAACATCCTGGTGTAAGGATGACTGGTTTAGAGTGAAAATACATGCCAATTATTAAGCTCTACTTTCTAGCCACGGTTTATTTCGAAACAAATGACACAAGAACACCAGTGCATGACTGTATATCGTGAATATTTATTCAGCAATCAATGCTCATTTCGTTCTTTTCATTTGACAAAGAAGTCAAATTTAAAATGTAGAAAAATAAATTATCATAAAATACATCTCCATCAATATAGCACTGGATGTTTTCATGGAAAACTCTAAACATTTAAGAACAATGTGAAAACACAGTCGAATGATGACACTGAGGTATGCGATAACTCTGATGACTGTATATTAAAGCACAACACGAGTCCATAATCTATTGCCATAGAAAACAAACACAAAACTGCAGTCAATTCCACAGAACTTATTGCACCAGATCAAACAAATATGGAACTGATACATATAATATATATACTATATATGTTATATATATATATAGATAGATATATACAGTGGTGGCCAAAATGATTAGAACAGTAGTATTTTCACCAGCTAAAAAAAAATGGTTTTAAGTCAGTTATTTCTATCTTTTGC
>NW_015781696.1:0-1176 GCF_001515625.1 Sinocyclocheilus rhinocerous | reverse complement strand
GAATCCCAAATCAAGTTAAGATTTGCTTCTGTAATACGAATTTGTAAAAAATCCTAATTTAACAGATCATATCTTAAGTTAAGACCAAAGATAAGAAACTTTCTCTAATACGCCCCATGATCACCAATATTTTAACACTTGTCTAATTCTGATAACCGATGTTTATTTTTAAAGGACTAAATCAAGACTTTTTAAGCTCTTGAGTGCCCATTGCCTCATGTTTTCAAGTTAATATGCTGCATAAAATGTACCACACTAAAATCTCAGACAGTTTACTAAAATTATGAATTATGAGTAGAGAGCATGCAACAATGACATGCTCAAATAACAGAGATATCCGTTACACACTCCAAACTGCTCCATGATCATAAATAAGCTACTCACAGTTTGGTCTTTCTTTATGAAAACTGTTCAGTCGAGCTCGTCTCAGCGTCTGTTTCTCTCCTGGTTCAGTAGATTGACTCTCGTCCTGTTTTCTGGTCATTTTGTGATTCCTGTCGTTTGCGTTTTTCCGTAGATGTTCTGTCATGCATTAATTTCTGTTGCAAAACATACAATTTAGAATTGAAGTGAAGGCATTTATCAGTGATTCTCGTGCAATACAGGTTTACTTTTCAGCTTAAGAGACAGTTAACGGTAAAGGTGTTTTATTTACCGGTGGTGATCTGGAAAGCGTCTCCGCTGCAGCTCTGATTCTCTGTTGCTGTAGTGCATCTTTTATAGCTTGAGAGCCACGCCCATCCATATACATCACCAACATACTCACTATTGAGCATTTTCATGGCACAAGTTTCTCGGTGCTCCCATTGGCCGAGAGCGAACGCGGCACACCCATCCATAAAAAACACCCAACACACACCCATAGACTGTATAAACACAGCACATACCGCTCCCAAATACAGGTGTGAGCCACACCCACAAGCAACTGTATGATGGATACATTCTGGAATGCGTGTCTAGAGAAAAGTGTTCGATTGGTTATGTTTGTTGTGTTCGGCGGAAAAGTCTGTTCTGCTTTACAGGTGCTGTGGAAGTTTGCAGAGTTAATTAAAGGAAGCACTCTCTCTTTTCTGTGCACGTTAACTTGTGCTATGATGTGATATATGTTGAACCTTCACTCTAAAAAATCCTGGGTTGTGTCAACCCAACTTTGGGTCAAATATGGACTAACCCAAC
>NW_015781695.1:0-1176 GCF_001515625.1 Sinocyclocheilus rhinocerous | reverse complement strand
GTTAACATCCTCCAGTAGCCTGCAGGGCCTAAGTGATGTCAGTGCACAAAGAAAGTCATTTCAGAGCAAGATGCAAATTACATTTTAACGAAAGATTACAAAGCCAAACATTTTTAGCAGTTCGAATGATTACATATTCTTTACTATGGTTCCAACATAGCTGTAACTAGAACATGATAAATCACAGGTCAAAATTCACAAGTCATTAGTTGTTTGTGACAGAGCATGTGCGACAAATGGCGATAGTGAAAGCAATTCACTTTATCATGTAGAGGATGTCGTGAAATTTCAGGCTGAAAATCGGATGTTAAATTGCATTTTATCTACATTGAAGTCTAAAACGCATGATCTTCAACAGCATGGAACAGTAGTGTGCATAACAGTCCGGGTTCACTCTTTCATTCCCTAAACAAATCCGCCCACTTTCTCAGCTGATGTCTGCATCCTGAAAAACTGTCCTGCTCATCTAGCTGCCAGATCTGCAGGGATGCAATGGACAGATATTAATTGAAACCCTGCCAAGGCAATCTTGCCCTATCTTCTCACCGGAGACGCCTTCATCACCGCAAGCTGACACAAATCACCTAGACCAGGCTCGGGGAGTACAAGACGGTCTCTTCAGTCAAAGCAGACGGCCTTGTTTATGATCTCATATGTGTTGAGCTCAAAGATCAACCAACGTGCCAGTCAAACTTCTTGGAGATATAATAGCACGTTTAGCCCTGCAGAAAAGTGTGTTTTTTTTTATCTCTGCCTGAGCAAAGGAAGATAGACAGAGGTGGAGGAATACTGTACGGTATCCAGAGAAGGGTTGAAGGGAATGACAGTGTGTTGCATACTAGCGCTTTTAATGGTGCAGTTACTGTCAAACACCATAAAGGCAGCTACGGCGACCTTTCTGGGGCCACATCACAGAGAATAGAAGCTCTACAATACCCTTTTCCAAGGGTAATGCCTGAGGCGATCAATACTGAAGGTGTTGGCAGTTAGAGCAGGATACTGGCTAACGTTCAACCAGCAAGTCTAACAGCAATCTACCACCATGCCTTATCATCAATCTGAAGAAAGATCGACTACTGTGTTTGGACAAACACAGCAGTCATTAGAGAACCACACTGTTTCTTGTTCACGTAAGGACAGATGTGTTCGACTGATCCATTTGTGAATCTGACATTA
>NW_015781694.1:0-1176 GCF_001515625.1 Sinocyclocheilus rhinocerous | reverse complement strand
TGGTTCAACATTAAGCCTCAATAAGACAGGAAACTGGCCTCAATTTCAGTGAAGTCTTGGGCTCATAAGAGGTCGCTCCCCTCAGAAAGACAATTATTGTTTAAAATGAAGGAAAAAAAAAAAATTCAGATTCATATTCTGTTATGTTTTATGCATGACAAACCTTGGGCAGAAATGTAAAATACTAAGCCAAATTTTTATATTGCTTGCCTCACAGAAATTGTGTTTATCATAGATACATATTTATAAATGCATACACAACGTTTATAAGAGATTGTAAATATGGACATATGAGATTATGAATAATGCATTTGAGAATCAACAGACATTTAATTTCCTGATTTATAATTAGGGCTGTCATCAAAGGGAACATTGTGCAAGGACCTCTGATGAGGGCATCCTCTAAGGTCCTCTATGGTATCTACTCGTTGGGCCCAGATAAAAGAGGCCTAACCATAAATATCTCATCCCATGACTCCCATTTAGCAATGGCATTGTTTACAAGTATAGTATGTGAGGGTTCTGTAACACATCTGTGAATGGAAATGGCTTCATTAAATTTTAAGCTTGAGAATCATGGGCTCCAGGTGCCCATCGCTCAAGCTTCACCTGAGGGTTGTGGTGCGAGCCGGACATTCTTTTCCTTTGCTTTCCCTGGTGGGAAAAATGGTTCAGCTCCATCTGTGCCAGCCACATGGCAGGCAGCAAACCACTGATATCCCAGCTCTTCAGGAAACCTTGGAGGCACATGGCCACACTGCTGGACTACTTTTGTTTTAATTATCTTCCTGCCAAGTATTTCCCATACAAAGCCATGGGTATTGATACAATATGTTAACCACTGTTGAAAAGACATCAGCACTTCTATATATGACGTTGTCTAATAAGGCTTCTCATCCATGATTATTCCTCATGCAAAGAAAATATATTTCTTTATATATTAACAATGAATACATTAAATTATGTATATTGAATATATACAGAATAATGTATTTTGTTAATACATTACAATATATTGAATAATACACAAGGAATTGACACTTTTCTTGTGTGACAATATATTTACTTATATATTGTAATGTTTGTGATTTTATAATCAAGTAAAACACTTCATAATATATAGATGTGCATGTAATAAAAAGATGTGTGTGTATAATTATATTTGCACATATATGT
>NW_015781693.1:0-1175 GCF_001515625.1 Sinocyclocheilus rhinocerous | reverse complement strand
GAAAGGAAAAAATGAAATCGCATCATATGACCCCTTTAAACCGCAGTGTGACTGAATTGGTTTAGTATCGCGTCTGACTGACAGCTGGGAAAGGTTTGTGCCACTGAAGCGCCGTTAAATCGGTTGCGGTCAGCGGATATCAATTCAGGAACTGTCTGCGCAATTGTGTCAAGTTTGGAAAGAGCGAAATTTGTCCCGGTGTCACGCCCACCTTTCCGAAAACACTGGAGCCTATCGAGCTGAGGGGCTGGCGGATTGATCCGCAGCGTTCCAGCGAGGCCTCGCACATCTGCGCCCCATAGTAGTCCCAGCGCGCTCAATGATGATGCGTTTTGCAGGGAGCAGGACATCTGTCGCCGGCTCGAGCTGAACCAGATCCCGTCGCGCGCAGAATTTGATGTTTGACCACTTTGCCCGTTTTCCTCGGAGGAGACAGCGATGGGATCGGGTGCTGTGGATTCCTCCCAGTGGCTGTCGGTGAAGGAAGAGACTATTTTCCTCCACGACGGACTAATTCGGGTCACGGACCTTGCGGAGCTGCCCAGCGAGATCGGAGTGTCCGAACAAGGCGAATCCGAGCAGGAGGTGTGCATTTATCAGATCGGTTTCATCCCCTGTTATTGCGATTAGCCGCGAACTTAATTAGCTTAACGCCAAACTTAACTCGGCTCGCCTGGATAGTTAATATTCTGCCAAAACAGGCTTGTCAGATAGCAGCAGGCTAATGCTAAAAGGTATTTTCTGTGTTTAATCAAGTCGTTTAAATCACATCTCGCGTTTTCCCGGTCGTTAGTTGATGTAAACACGCTCAGCCCGTTATTAGCCGTATCAAATATTAGCGCTACAAATATAGCATTTGACGCCCAGTCGATGTTAGCGAAGCTTATAAGGTTGTTAATGTAAATGTATATGTCGGATATAATGAGAGGCACGCAGTTTTTGTGTGTCTCTGGTGTTAGTTTGACGCGTTAGCATAGCTTCGACAGACAGGCTAACGTTAGTAGCAGGAGTTGAATCTGTCACTGGCGTGTGGCAGGCAGCTATCGACCTGCTGTGCGTATAGGGTTCATGTTGCAATCTAAGGCGGAAACCACATGTTTAAGACAATGCATGTAATTCTGATCAAAATACGACAGACTGTAGTTATGATAGTGTCATTTACCCCCCCCCCCCCA
>NW_015781692.1:0-1172 GCF_001515625.1 Sinocyclocheilus rhinocerous | reverse complement strand
GTCATAATAGGGATAATGTACAATCTGGGTCATACTAGACCTCTCTGTCCTGTTCACCCTAATAACTGGATGTACACTTTCCCTCACTTAACTTCCCATTGTTAAATGTAATTTTGTCTGGCAAGTGGTGGTTTGTGTGTGAGGCTGAGGCCAATACTTTTTATAGAGATCGAATGAGCAGGACTTATTCAGACTGAACAGCATGTCCAGAAAGGTTCATATAAACACACAATCACTCAAATGGACTTCCAAACATACTGCCTGCCAAGAAAAACCACACACTGCACAGCAGTAATGACATTTATAACCTCTCACTTTCACCAGAAACCTATTAGCAATTTCTTGGTTAATAATAAAAACTCAGAAAATCTGCATCAGCTGACAGAATCATAATGAAAAATGGCATTTAATAAAAGCAGTTCAGTGAACCCATGGAGTGAGAGCTCCTGCTCTCAACTGAACACTGAAGCTCTTCCTCTCTCCTTCACCTGGTAACCATAGCCACAAGAAGAGGAAGCAGCATTTATTTGTGCTCCTCGAGATCTGCTCTTTCACAATGGTCTCGATGCAACATTTTTATGTCCCACATTTATATTTCAAGACAGATTCAGGTTTTTGAAACATATAAAACTGGTCCCTGATCTGCTCAATCCAGCACTACTAGTAAACTCTAAGAAGCCACTAGCCACTGTAGGGCTCAATGTAGCTATTATCATCTTGGATGAAATGAAATCCACTGAAACAGGCTGCTTAAGAAAGACCAAGATGTTTGTCTAGAGAAAGAAGCACCTGCTGCCTGAGTCCTGGTCAATCTACTCCAAGAGTTTCAAACAATAGGAGGGATTTTAACAGCTAGATGAGCATCTTTTTATATTGCCATCTGCACACGTCACTAGTGGCCAAAGGAGCCTTCTGCTTTTCTGCAGCACAGAGACAACAGATACACAGAGGACCACAACAAAATAAACTCTTAAAATCCCCTCTTTTAAGTGCATTAATTGCTACACGACTGGGTAAGATTTTTTTATGTCTCTGAAAGAAGTGTCTTATGCGGCTGCATTTATTAATAATATTGTGAAAGTGTATTAATTTAAAATAACTGTTTTATATGTGAATATATGTTAAAGTGTATTTATTCCTGTGATCAAAGCTGAATTTTCAGCATCATTACT
>NW_015781691.1:0-1175 GCF_001515625.1 Sinocyclocheilus rhinocerous | reverse complement strand
TATGAGTTTCTTTCTTCTGTTGAACACAAACGAAGATATTTTGAATAATGTTGGTATCCAAACAGTTGATGAGCACCATTGACTTCCATGGTATTGTTTTCCTACTATGGATGTCAGTGGTGCTCATGAACTGTTTGGATACCAAAATGCAGTTGCATTTTACAAAATATATACTCATCTCTGTACCAATAAAATGTGCTCCACTTTACATTTTATAACAAAATTACATGCATGTATACATAATTGGGAGGTTTGTGTCTGCGGAAGGAAATAAGTTATACCTGGCTGATACAGCTGCCGTGAGAGTCCTGAAAGAGAAAAGACCTAGTACAGTTGGGAACTGAGAGCAGTCATGGTCCTGTTGAGTTACTATTGACAGTATATAAAAGATTTCTCCAGAATTGCTGGTCCTTTGTACTACCTGCTGAAACAAACTAAGAGGATTGTAAGGAGACAAAAAACCGACAGACAAAAGGAAAGAATTGAGGAGTCTCCTCTCACATGCCAATTGTGTGGACAGATAAGCAGCAAGAGATACTTGAGAAACTGATAGAATTTCTGGTCGAGCCACCAGTACTTGCGTTCCCCATTTTATCACAGCCATTCAGACTCCATACCGACGCATCAAATCAAGGACTTGATGGTGTCTTGTACCAAAAACAAGTAGGGAAGCTTGGAGTTATCTCTTATGGTTCCCAAACACTTGACAGCTATAGAAAATAAGTACCACCTCCACTCAGGGAAACTGGAGTACCTGGTCCTAAATTGGGCTCTTACAGAAAAATTAAGGGATTACTATGTGCCCACATTCACTGTAAACAATAATAATAATCCACTCATCTACATCTTGACAAGTGCAAAGCTAAATACAACGGGATGTAGATGGGTGGCAGAACTCTCTGATTTTCATTTTAACATCAAATACCGGCCAGGCAAAGAAAATGTAGATGCAGACAGCCTATCCAGCATGCCCTTGAACATTGAGACAATAATAAGAGAATGCACAGAGGAATTTTATTCTTACTGAGCCGAAGCGACATCCAATCAGTAGAGGCACTGCATCCCAACCTCTCTTGGACTGCAATGGTTTCTCTTGACAACACCATGGCATCTGAGCGTATATGTGAGCCATTGCCTGTGGATGAGATCAGACATATTGAGCGGGGCGTCACACA
>NW_015781690.1:0-1176 GCF_001515625.1 Sinocyclocheilus rhinocerous | reverse complement strand
GATATATGAACAAATCCCTCTATAAAAACCTTCAGAATATAGATAGGAATAACACGTTATGAAAAGCCAAATAGCCCAAAATCTCAAAATTCACCAGTGCATTAAAAACACAATGTCTTGACTTAAGCATCAACTTTGCCTCAGAGGTTTCTAATAACATTCTTTAGACAAAATAAAAATAGAAACAAATGAAGAATAAATCCCAGCTACTCACATCAGCGTAACAGCAGTCAGTCCAAATGCTCTTCTGTAACTCTTTCCTGTCTTAATGCATGAACTTCATTCAACAAGTTTCTCATAACAAGTACAGTTTTCATTGAAGGCATTCGATGGGAATAGAGATACAGAGGAATCATCTTCTCCTGAGTGTGCTGAAAACCCATCTGACCCACACTTGGGAGAAGTTAAGACAGGTGCGAGTCATTCTGTCAATTTGCATTTTTTACATTTCCGATTAAATAGATTAAACTCACAACTCTCAGAATATTTTCAGGTCATATTTCACCCTATATTTCACCCTAAAATCAAAAGAAAGAAGAAAGAAATTATTTTGTGCATGAAGAAAGCCTATTTTTAAATTGTTATTATTATTTTCATAAATTAAGCACATTTTACTGTAAATGATATATATGCATGTATGTATGTATATGTGTGTGTATATAAAATATTTTGTTTTACTAATTTTATTTTCCATTTTATTATTTTATTTTAATGCATTTACATTTTTATGCGTATTTTTTACATTTTATTTTCTTTGCATATTTTACATTTCTTATTTTTTGTTTATATTATTAAGTATTATTTTAATTTATGAAATATTATTTTACTTTTTTACAATGTTACATTTTATTTTTATTTTATTTTATTTTATTGTATTGTATATATTTTTTAAATATTTTATTGTACATTTTATTCTTATTTTATCTTCTTATTTTCACATTTGTTATTATTAATTCATTAATTTATTTATTTATTTTTAGTTTACTTGCCCATGCTTAAAAAAACATCCCGGCTCAAACGTTAATTCTACGATTTTTGTCAAAATCACAGATTTTTTTCATTATAGAGCTTTAGAGCATTATAGAGATTTTTTCATTAAAGATTCACATAGAGCTGACTCTAAGAAAAACAAATTAAAGAACTAAATAATTGTAGTGTTTATGTAAGTGTAGGACA
>NW_015781689.1:0-1175 GCF_001515625.1 Sinocyclocheilus rhinocerous | reverse complement strand
TCTCAAAGTTAGATAAATTGCACTTGTTGTTTCATGCTGGTCACTTAGCCATATGGGAGATGCTGGAGATTGAATTAAGTTATCTTTACATCCTCTTTCCTTATCCTCTTCATAGCTTCCTGTAGCAATAACTTACTTCACTCTGTCCGCTTTCTAGAGCTCAACTGGAGAACGCAGTTCACAGAAGATCTTCTCTCCCTTTAGCGAGTCAGAGGAGACAGGGGTGGACCAATCAGATAATTATCCCGAAATGTGTGGGACAATAATGGCAGGATGGCACACTGATCCAGAGATAGTACACCTCAATAATAGAGGACAAGAAATCAGAGATAATATGGAGGACTGTGTTGTATTCCCATCCCCTACTGGACTTGAAGTACAGGAAAAGGAAGGGACTCCAGCCAGCAGGAACCTCTCAGACGATGTGCAGAACTTGGAGGTAGATGTTGACGTTGAAGCACCTGGTGGCCTCTTGTCTTCATCCGTACTGGACAAGGCAAGCAATATCTCAGAGCGATGTGCCAGCAGCCTCTCTCGAAGAAGTAGTCTAGGAGTCGAAGGGTCGTTTGACTTGGGCTGCCCATCTTCTCGGTCGGAAAGTAGAAGAAGCAGTTTGCTCAGCAGTGGTGCTGAGTTCCATGAGAAAGACAAAGGCCAAGAGTTTAGACGGTCCACTCCAGAATCAATTACGGAGACTGTTCCTGACAGCCCGTTCATACCAGACCAAAGATCTGAAAAGAAACAAGACACCCTTTCCAAAAAGGACCAATTGCTCATACATAAGATTCAGTGGTACTACAAACATGCTGAGCACCAGGATGCCAGCTTTGCTGTCAAACGCAGAGAGAGCCTTTCATACATCCCTGCAGGCCTAGTCCGTAATCTCAGCCAGCAACTCAATGACCTTGCAGACGAAGATTTGACATTGCACAAGAGGGCGTCTTCTGTCACAAGGCCAACTTTATGGTCTGTCTTTAATCTTCCAGGCTTGGGGGATGACAAGAAAGCAATGGATAGCTCTGATTTTGTGGTCCCTGCAAATGGCAAAGAGTCCAAGCTTAGAGATCTAAGTGGGAACGAGGAATTCCAGCCTGCATCTGACATGGTTAAAGTGTGGCAAGACATGGAAGTGGAGATAACTGGGACTTCTGAACAACATCAGGACTCAGAGAATT
>NW_015781688.1:0-1175 GCF_001515625.1 Sinocyclocheilus rhinocerous | reverse complement strand
GTCGTTTTGTTCTCCTGTGTGTGTGTGTGTATACAGTATATATGTATGTATATATATATATAGCCCTTGTGTTTCTCTTGTGCTTTGTCTGTTGGTGAATGTAATGGTTGCCTGTTTGCCTGTATTTCTATTCTTTGTTCCTTGTGTTTTTGGTTTATTATTTGATCTAGCTTATTTCATTAAATGTCCTGGGCTTAAATCCATGTCCCCGCATGCCTTCACTTGCTCCTCAATGTTACAGAAGTTTTCCAGTTACACTATATCATTTGCATGTAGCATTTTTTTCTCTGGTCCACAACCCATAACAAAACTCCAAAGTATTTTTGGTTACTGTGTAGAACCACTGGTCTAAATAAGAGGAAACTCTGAAAATGGTCAGAGGTGATTCTATTTGTACATGTGTGTTTGTTCACGCAGTGTTTTTTTACTGTTACTTGTTATGGTCAATAAAGCTTTTTATCATAAAATTACATACAGCAATCATAGTTTTGGCTATAGAAAGACCGTTTGAAAGCTATCCGGCTATGCTTCTTTCATCGCCAATACTTTGTTGAGCCATGGGTTAATGGGATTGAGTGTTATCAGTATGTTTCCCCAAGATGAATGTCTCCTCTAATGAGTCTTGCAAAACCCATCAAACACTTTCAGCCGGTGTTTTTGACAGCAGGTCATGGGAGCCGTTAGGGTGATGCCTTATTAGTAAACACAGACAGTAATGGTCCTTGACTTTGACTTTGCTGAGTATGCTAAATTAGGGTGTTTTTACAGCAATTTGCCAGCAGAAAAAAGACAGACTGTTGCTTTGGGGCTTCATCTAATGCAGGTCGTATTGAATACAAATTGAAATGGTGGACCACGGTAAGCATAATTTGGGAGTAGTCCATCAGAAAAGTGCCCTGTCAGTAGAAAGAATAGGCTCAGTATTTATGAAGCACTGCAGGTGTAGGTACCCTAATGATTCCATCAGCAAGCGAGAAATAAGGAAGGAAGTGTTGTGTCAGAAAAGTGCAATTAGGTTACCTCACTCTCATCGTTAACTTTTTAAAAAGGGAGGTCTTTAAAGGTGCACTATGTAAGATTATTATCAAAAACATAGAAAAACTGCAGAGATTCCGCAGTCAATAAGGAAGAGCAACAAACAAAGCCTGTACCACGACTATTGCATTAGCTAGACA
>NW_015781687.1:0-1172 GCF_001515625.1 Sinocyclocheilus rhinocerous | reverse complement strand
CTGAAAATTCAGCTTTGATCACAGGAATAAATTACATTTTATTATTATATTCAAATAAAAGGCCGTTTTATTTGACTGTAGTAATATTTCACGATATTAAAATTTTTACTGTATTTTTGATCAAATAAATGCAGCTATAGTGAGCATAAGAGAAAAAAAAGAGAAAAAAAATTCTTAAGAAATGCACTGGAAAAAAAAATCTTCACTTAGAAGAAATGGCAAGTAACATAAAATTAAATGTGAAATTTAAAAAAAAAAAAGAGAGAGAGAGACACTGAAATAGTATTTTCTTCTCCAATTTATTTTATTTTATTTACAACTTTGAATATTTTTGGAATATTTTGGATATTTTTTACAGTGCGCATACAGATGTGGCACATCACAGTTTTTGTTTTTGTTTTCCCTTTAACCAATAAAAACATACATAGATGAGGAGAAATGTGTTGTGGACGTCAAAAAATGTAGAATATTATATGACAAATCCCTCTAGTTCCATAATCAACTCAACAATCATCCTGTCTGAAGTATTATCACAGAAGCCATAAAAGAAAAGGGGGAAAAAATGTAGGCTCTATGTGTTTTTGGTTTACTCAGTGAACTTGTGTTCACACACTGTTCTGATTATCTGTTATTTTGTTTCGTCACGCAGCATTTTTGCTTTCAGTATAGACCAAATAAACACTGCTTTACACCTGGTTGGGACACGGCGCTACGCTAGGCTAGCTTTGTTGATTATAATGGAATCTAGTTTTATTATCTACGATTTAGATTTCTAGCGACGTGCTGCACGCTTGCATTGGAGAGACGTTACCGTGTTACTGTGGAGATTCCCAGAATCCATTCTCACAGCTTCAGGCAGCGGATCCAGCATGCGGCAGGAGATGAATCATAACATCGGGAAACAGTTGTTAGATATCAATTCTAATAAGGCCATATAAAAGCACATGGAGCAAGTATTAGAGGCATGCAGTGGGGAACTGCGGCCAGAGAGTGTGGGACCAGGATGGAGAGAGAGGTAAAAGAGAGGTCAGTGGGAGTAGATTGGGATGAGGAAGAAGTCAGCAGGACTCTAAATGGAAGAAAGATGGAGAGGGAGAGTGAATGCAAAATCTGAAAATGAGACACGGTGTTTAAAGGGGGCATAACACACACAGTTTCACCCAATCTCATGT
>NW_015781686.1:0-1175 GCF_001515625.1 Sinocyclocheilus rhinocerous | reverse complement strand
ACGATCCTGTGCCATAAAACATTACTTATATAAATATTTGCATTGCATGCTTAAATCCTTGATTAGACTGTAAATTAAGATTTTGACATTTAGATCGATCATTCAATCATTCATGTATGTATATGTATGTATGCATTTATGTAGCCTATTTTAGTAGTTGTTATTGTGTTAATGTTATTAACAGAGAGCATAATGGAGTCGGATATGCTACTGTCGTTCAGTGACATTTTGTTGTGATTACTGTGTCGTTTGCACAATAATATTCGGAATTTGGAAAAGATGGTTTAGGAAACTCTATCATAATGGTCGTGGATAAATGTTTGAACCGACACTGTCAGTTAATATTGATAGTATATTGATAGGCGATTTGTATCAGTATTACTTCCTTTTTGTTTAACAAGACAGTTGTGGTTCCATCGATAAAATTTTAAACACTATTTTATTTTATTTTCTCACTAATGTTTGGCTCCGAGGAGTGCAAATAGTGTTCGTTTGTTTTTAAAAAAGATAACGTGATAGATGTTTAGCTCACAATTCATTTTGGCATAATATCTGGCATATATAAAACGTGTTGCTGTATCAATTAATAACCGCTTCAAACAAATATCACACCGATATTGATGTACGGTAGTGATGTAGGCCTATCTTCTCTTTCTGTTCACTTGGTGCCAAGGTACCAACCTTCCTTTCTTTTCTTTTAATTTTCACACAACTGAAATGACAGTTGTTTGGCATTGTAACATTATGGCCTATAACGGTTTGTCTGTTTAAAATATTTGCAATTTATCTCCCCCCGGAAATATTTAAAGTTATTTTCTCAGCAATTCATTCCTAATTGATTAAATACAATTTTGAGATTAGCCTATGTATTTTTATATAATCTCCGTTTTCTCCGTGCACGTTTCTAGTCTAGTTAATTCCAGTGTCCACGAATCAAGAGGTGCTCTTTACTCCTCCACGGTGATGGGGACATAACACTCCAGCGCTGGCGAGAGCCCTTTGGGTGTCAGAGAAGAAGAGGAAGAGGAGGAAAAATGGCGACGTCATGACAAACTAAGACTTTTTTTGCAACTTCGTGTTAATCAGGTACAATGGTTTATTTAGTTAGTACACTCTAAAAAATGCTGGGTTAAATAGGACCCACTTTATATTAAGTGGCCTTAACAACTATGTAC
>NW_015781685.1:0-1174 GCF_001515625.1 Sinocyclocheilus rhinocerous | reverse complement strand
GTACAAAATTCGAATTGAGTTTTTCAGCCATTTTGACAGCCCTACAGTATTTAGAATTAAAAAAAAGATAATCTGTTTTAATTTTTTTTTACTCAAAAGTTCTAAAAGTTGTTATACAAGCAATAACGAACAATACATTATTTGAAAAGCAGCACATGACCAAGATGAAGAATATACAAAATATAATACACCAACTAATTAAGAAAGTAATATGCAAAGAAATGCAGTTGGGAATGGAGATGGATTGATATTCGAGCACAGTCCTACAGGGAAAAGGCCACTGGAACTGAGCTTTAAAGTAATTTCCTCTAGAGACACAATGTGGAAACGGTCCATCAACAAGACTTCCGAAGAGAAAACAAGCTGCTCAGCAGAATAAAAGATTCTACGGATGTATCTAGTTAACAGAAATCAAAGGCTGGTCTTCTACTAATATTCCTTTAATGATATTCTCCTGGTTGATATTCCTTTAATTCCTATAAATCCAAAATGTCCCACACATACAGGCCAATAATGCATCACAAAGCTGAACATCCAGTATAAAATAAATAATAACTGAACAGTGTCAGACCACCCAAAGTAAGCCTTCGAACCACTGACAGAAACTAGTGTGGAAAAACTGAGCGGGACAGAAGTCTCATGCGAGCTGATGAAAAAAACAAAAACAAAAAAAAAGAACGACAAAGAAGGAAAATTTGGGTTGCCAAAATGTTGCTGTAACAAAAGCAATGATTATTAGACACAAGTTTTAATTTTTACACAGTGTGTTGTTTCAGTCAAAAATGTTCCATTAAATTTTGTCAGTATTTTGTATTATCATATTTATCAATTTTAGTCAGTGCTAATGTACAAAACTTAAAACATATCAAAATGTAGTAAGACCAAATTTTAAAGCAAATTCTCATTTAAATTTAATCATATACATTAACGTATATGAACAAAAGATTCATGTAAATGTATAAAAGATTAAACCACAACCTTTGAAAACCTGAGCTTCTGAAATGATAAAAAATGAATTAATTCAACATTAAGGTAACTAATTTTCAAATATATTGTATATACAATACCCTAAACAGTTATGATCACCATGGATGCATTTATTTGATCAAATACAGGGAAAACGGTAATATTGTGAATAGGGATATGCCGGTATCAAATTTTCATGTTGCGATTA
>NW_015781684.1:0-1175 GCF_001515625.1 Sinocyclocheilus rhinocerous | reverse complement strand
AACCAGAGTCCAGACACTCTCTCTAAAACAACCCATCAAAGCACAGATGTGAAACAGATCAGTCATAAAGACACTAAGATTACCAGCAACTCCAAGGAAGCATCTTGGTTGGCCAATCATATTAACGAGCAAGAAGATGCATCCAAACACGTTACTCCCGCTCCTCGCAAGATTTCAGAGGCTGACAGCACTGGTGAAGTTGAAGACACATTTGAGATGATAGAGATTCCACCACAGGTGAAGTTTAAACTCAAGAAGAACAAAATGGGTCCAAGGAGTGTTTCTCTTCAGACTATTGCCACAGATGGTGAGGATGGTACGTATGCTGATTATTTATTTATTTATCTTTTGAGTAGTGCAGTGTTTTCATGCACAATTTTGGGGGGGAAATGTATTTTTAATTCTCAGATAAAAATTGTGATGCAATTTAAAATGTGATATAAAAAATTATAGGTTTGCTTGTTTGTAGGGCTACACAATTTGGCCCAAATTTTGTTATTATATATCAACATTGCTATAAATAAACTATATAATTAAAAACGATAAAATTACAATAATACTATTTATAGCTGTCTTAATTTCTTTATTTTCCAATGTTTAACAATAGAACCTTTACTTTGATGGAAAACAACAGGGAGCCCTTAAAGCTTCCTTTTTAAGCGCTTCTCATTGCAGCAAGTATGAGAAGATGGTTGCCACATGTTGTGTTCCCAAACGCATATTAAAGTGCTCAAGTGGAGTGGCATTGAGACGTATAAGAACACAGTGCTGTGCTTCACTCTGTAACATTGCATCTATTTATTTATTTAAATTGAAGCCCTTGCTATTTGATAATAGCACAAAGCCATATCAGGGTTTCATTTAGATTAATCATGCAGCCCTGTTTTGATATTTTTAAAGTCTTGTTTGACATCTTTCTTTTCTTTTCAGGCCCGAGAGGGCGGAGGCGTAACCAGAAGAAGGCCTGTATTCAGTCCTGAGGTATCTCTGCAAAAGGAATCAACAAGAATGCGTGCTTATAGATCAGGATTTTGGATACAAGAGACATTTCTAAGAGAATATTAACAATATATGCTGTAAAAAAGAGGACATTTTTCTTTATTATGTTCAGTTTGGACAAGATGTGGATAGTGATTCTCCCTACAATAATATTGATTCAGCTGTCAGCTGAAAAA